>NW_016803270.1:1538003-1673924 GCF_001698545.2 Rhinopithecus bieti | reverse complement strand
TTTTTTGGAGACAGTGATCTCGCTATCTAGCCCAAGCTGGTCTCAAACTTCTGACTTCGAGTGATCCTCTCGCTTTGGCCTTCCAAAGTGCTGGTGTTACAGGTGTGAGCCACCATGCCCGGCCAAAATCTGTATTTTTGAAAGCTTTTCAGATGAGTCTTATAACCCACTGAGTTTGGGAAACAGTGGTTTGCTGTTTATTACATAGGTGCTTGAGAAAGTTATTTCTCCTTATGTCTATCCATGATGCAGATTATGGTTGGAAGTAACCTGTTATATCCAGATACAGTATTGAACCAATTCAGGGTAAGTGAATGGGGTGGGCCCATGACTACCATGGAAAGTTCTGGAGGTGGTTACAGGGTGCCATAATTGTGCACTTCCCAATAATATCATTCAATAAAGATTTGTGATGATCTTTATTCGGGCCAGGCCTATCTGGCAGTTCCCACAGATCAGAAATCATGTTACATTTCCATAGCATGAATCAGAGAGCCATAAAATTGTGCTCTTGGAATGGTCTTAAGATTTCTAGGCTAATCAACTGCAGCACCAAGTCACGGTACCTCAGTTCTCCCAGCAAATATGCTGGATGAGTGGTCACATGTGTGCAAGGTCTCAACAAGGCAGAAACTAAGAAGAAGGAATTATATGTATTATGGGTTAAGAAGGTGAATCTATAATGGCAGAATTGGAGGGAGGCCAGAATACATTAGCATTCTGTTCCCTGTGGTCTTATAGGAGAAAGATTCAAGGTGAAAATTTGCTTTTTAAAACTGATATGCATAATCGGTTTTGCTATAGGTTAGCAGGCAAATTCCACTGTTGGGTATACACAGCTCCAACGTAAAATTTAGCTGCCTGGTGCCTTTGAGGCCAAGTGTATTATCTAATGACTTCCAAGGCATTTGCAAATGAGTAACTTCAGGGAAGCATCTTCACCTTGGCTACCAGGTCTGGGAGAGCACATTCTACTCCTTTCCATGCATTTGGTAGAGTACACCTGGAATTCGGCGTGGTTTGTAAGTAACAAGCATTTCACTACAATATTTCTCCCCTCTAGATACAGGTAGGTTACCCCAGGAGAATAAATTAAATCAACACCTGTGCTAAGGAACAGACAACCCCTAAAGACACCATTGATCCCAATTTCCATGTTCCACCTATCAGGGTTAAAGCAATAATGCTCCTGGTTTGGTTTCATCACACTAAACATCCAACGTTTGTAGTCCTGACAGTAAAGCCTGTGCCAGAATTAGCAAAAAGGATGCAAAATTGCTCGTGAGCATAGGAGATGTGTAGTTTCTACATAAAAAGTTTTCTGGGTTAGGTGAGGTTTTTGCCCCTTGCAAACAATGGCATGTGAGCACATCCATTTTCAGAAAAGAATAGCAAATAGTTTTGTAAAGTACAAAATGTTTTAAAAAGAAAAGGATTGCCTTCTTGCAATAAATGGATATGAAGCATGAGAATGTCTTCTAAAATGACTTCGTCTTGATGGAGGTGTGGGACAGGCCTTATCAACATCCTCAGCGGTTCTTAATATATGAGAGTATTTATAGAATTATTGAGACAAACGTGCTGATCTGGGAATAACTCTTTTCGCCATGGTAATATGTAAAAGAAAAAAAAATCAGAATGAACTTTCTTCTATCTACCAAAGAAATAATTTAAATGCTGTAGGTAAAGCAAAACCTTACAGTTTTGAAAGGCTGTCAGTGTTTTCACTATAAATGACCCATTTTCTGTGGTTTGTAACTCGCTGCCATACACAATTTGCTCCAGGCTAACATACTCGCCCTATTTCATTCAAAGGCTTCAGTTTCAATTGATTCAGTCATGAACTAATGCAAAAATGAGAAGGCTGGTTGTTCTGATATGAGGAGTAAATCTGAGGCTTTGTTTCTAATCAATATTAACTGACCACTTTAGGGTTTATGAAGAAAAGAACCCCTTCCACAAGAGGGCAATTGAAAGGGTACACTGGGATCCTGCAATCATTCCTTTTTTATGAGAAATTTCACTATGGATGTGTGACAGGGTCTGTAAAAAGCCTGAGGTTTGTGGCAGAATGTTTACAGGCAACCCTGGGAAGCTTCCAGAGGACCTGGTTCATGGAATAGTACTCTGTTTTTTATATCAGCGGTTGAGTTTTCAACTTGAACTTGACATCTTACACAGAAAATGCCTCTGCATTAATTAAACTAAGTTTTGTGGCTTGTGGCTGCTTGTATACAAGCATTCAAAAGTTCATAGCAATGTCACATTTATTGGCCATATGAATGTAAATGATTATTCTGGAAATTTGGAGAGAGACAGCTTTAGGAGGTGGGATTTAAATGTAAACCCAGTTCATAGTACTAAATTTCTGGGATAGATTTTCAATTTTTTTTCTTTCTTTTACTCTTTATTCCATCTCAGAGTGCGGAGCTCTCCCGCTCCTTCAGAGGAGAGCTTTTGAAATAATTGGAAATGTACTGTAGGACATTTCCTTCCAGATTTTGCATGAATGCATTAACCAATAACATGGCCTTATTATGAAGTTACATGGTAACGCCTTCAGTTTTGCCCATGGAAATTAATTATGTGGGCTCTCCGAGTCCCTTCTGGGTAAAAATGCAGACCTGCATTCAAAAGCACACTTTTAATCTAAAATGAGAGTCAGATGCTATTGAAACTGCATTTTGGCCCAGGGAGCAGTAAAAGTCCCACAATACCTTTTGCAACCACAGGGTGAAAACCCTAGTGCCTCGGCCAATTTCCAAATGGTGTAATCCCATTTCTCCACTTGCCTAATATTTCCTCTGCCGTTCCAAGTGGAAGAGAAGGTCACTTCCTAGCTTTTAGGGTTTTAGTAGATTAGAGAGTAATACTCTAGATTAATTAGTGAGACATTTGGCACACAACATCGCTGATGTATTTGCTGGCCAGTGGTGATGTGAAATAGCAACTAATTCTGCTTTTGTAAATGTTAATGTATAATGATTTAGCAAATCTCAACTTAAAAGCCGCACTTCAAATATAAGCCTAATTTTATCCATTCGTTGGATAAAGGATCCACTCAAAAAAACATGTCCTTGTTAGAAAATGAAAATAAACATTCTGAAGTGTGTGGTTATGTAGGGGCGGTGCACGTGTTATGGGGGGAGGGGGGTCTGAAAATAAGGATCAGTTTAGCACATTTAGCCATGGAGAAATTCTTATTCAGTTAAGATAATCCTAGCCTTCGGCTCTGAAAATGGCTCAAATTGTTGTTTCAAATGGTTGTGGCTACTAAGAACAACTCGTCTATCCAGATGACATGAAGAAATGAAGATGCACGTGTTCTGGCAAGGCAGCTTCTATTCCTGGGCAGCTCTTTGCCATGTGGAGTTATAAGCACACACACAGGTGTTAGCCGGTCCCAACTACGACATGAACTGAAATGGTACAGCAATGGGATGAAGATGGTTTCTGCACCTGTGAGCTGGAAGTCATCACCTGTTCCACTGTGGCAGTTGGCCTGGTCGTCATCACATTCATCCACTGGGTTCCCGTTGGGAGTGGTTGGTCCAGCTGTAGGGGCTGAAACAAGATCCAGGGATTATTATCTCACACCTTGGAAATGTATTCTCAAGCCTCTGGCTGTTAGATCTGCTAACGCTTATGCAGAAAACTTTAATCTGCGGTAAGAAGGCCAGGGGCATGCATGGTTTGCCTCTCTTTCAGGAGCTAGATATACTTGGATTCTGCAGAATGTATAATAGCAGAGCCTGCTTTGTTTTGGTATTTGATTCATATCTGCTGAGTAGAGTTGGCTGCCTTAGCATTTTATACATTGTTATCTACATAAACATCCTTCTTCTGAAAAGCTCTTGAGTTCTCACTAGTTATTTATTCAGGACCCTGGAGTTGAGAACTTTGAAGATACAGATTTTGCTTGAAATGTTTTCCCTTTCATTTTCGAGGTGTTAGAGCACTCACTTGTCATAAATTCTTTTATATTCTTAGTACTGACTAAGTTTGCTAAGTTTATATTATGATTCTTCCCCGAAGGGAGTCAACATTCACATTTAATGCAAAAGTGCTTTTTAAAACCAAACCAAACAAAACAAACAAAAAACAGTGATTCCATTTCTCTTTAAGTAGCTTCTCAAACTGTGAGCTCTCTCTCCAGGGCAGGTGTGTGACAGACGTTGTCTCAGATATCCCGGGGTCATTTTACATGAACTCTCATAGGACTGCATTCCACTATTCACAGGTATTCCTATATCTCTGAATTTGCAGTTGAAAGGTATCCAACATTAATCAAAGACTGCTTTTGAAGTCCTTTAAATTTCGTTCAGCTATTTTTTTTCAGCCTGTTACTCATTTTTGCAATCTGTTTAATATTTTACAGTTTTTGGCATTACATTTCACTTTATAAGACTTGAGATAATGGATAGTTCTCATGATGTCTGAGAACCATACAAGATGTTGGTGGTGGGGGCTGTTCTCTCCTGGCCAGTAGGAATGTGTCAGTAACTGCCACTTTCTCAGTAAAAATTTGACATTCTTTGAATGGTGCTGAAACACCAAGCAGAGTTATGGCACATGGAGAAACAGAGCTAAGTTTCAGCTTCTTCAATGGCCCAAAGACACGCACCAGTAATAACTAAGAAGTTACCATGTGCAAATAACATACATGCCATTCAGGCCTGCAATCCAGACTTTTTTGAAAAACACATACACCCGTGTTCTGGCCTCTATTTATTGCTCTCATTGAATCAGTAGTATCTCCTCTGGCAAGCCAGACAGTTGTCTTTCTTCCCTAAGCTCTCCTTGCTCTTGATAATGTGCTACCTTTAAGTATTTAAAACTCTATTCATTTTGCTGATTTTTCTGCATTCATCAAGCTGTTTCTAAAGGAGGAGTTCCACATTATAAATGGCCTGAGGTAGTGGCTAGCTAGATTCACTAGATACAATGGAAAAAAAAAGAGGAAGTGAATGATATGTATGGTCCAGTTTTACTATTTGAAAATATATTATCTTCTGGAGTTCTTTATTTCTTTTTTCTTTTTTTGATTTGGAGTTTCGCTCTTGTCACCCAGGCTGGAGTGCAATGGCGTGATCTCAGCTCACTGCAACCTCCGCTTCCCTGATTCAAGAGATTCTCCTGTCTCAGCCTCACGAGTAGCTGGGATTACAGACGTGAGCCACTGCACCCGGCCTGTGGTTTTTTATTTCTTAAATATAAGTGCTAGCACCTAGGACAGACACTCCTGGGAGGCTGGAGTGGACTGCATCTTTCTCCTGCATTCCCTTAGGTGTCTCCCCTAGAACAAGGCACAGAGTAGATGTTTAATAAGGGCCTGTTACTTATTGGTGAAAAGAAAAGCATTTCTTTTCACCAATCATATCAAAAAGCTTTGACATTACTTTCCCCAGATGTTTGTTTCACATATGGCCCAGGGCAATGTCCTCACTTTTGTGAGTGCTTGGAAACATCTGTAGGCAAATCCCTTCACCGATCATTTCTACCTCACTACAGAAGTGACACTAGAGAGTGGAAGCTCTAACTTCCCAATGAGTCCTCCTTGCCTGCTGCCTAGACAGGGCTGACTTGTCAAGACAGGGGAATTGCAATAGAGAAGGCGTTTAATTCATGCAGAGACAACTGTATGGGAGATAGGGGTTCTATTATTACTTGGGGTTGAGGTTTTGAAGGATAATTTGGTGAGTAGGGGTTGAAAAGTGGCAGGTGCTCATTGGTCAGGTCTGAGATGAAATCACAGGGAGTTGAAGGTGTCCTATTGTGCTGAGTCAATTTCTGGTGGGGACACAAGGCAGGACGAGCCAGTTGATCGATTTGGGTAGTGCCAGCTGATCCATCAACTACAGGGTCTGCAAGATATCTGAAGCCCTGATCTTAGATTTTACAACAGTGACATTATCCCCAGGAGCAATTTGGGGAGGTTCAGAATCTTGCAGCCTCCAGCTACATGACCCCTAAACTATAATTTCATTTTTTCCCCCTAAACCATAATTTCTAATTTTGTGGCTAATTCGTTAGCCTTGCAAAGGCAATCTAGTACCCAGGCAAGAAGGGGGTTTGTTTTGGGAAAGAGCTGTTATTGTCTTTGTTTCAAAGTTAAACCATAAGTTCCTCCTAGAGTTAGTTTGGCCTACGCCCAGGAATGAACAAGGACAGCTTGGAGGTTAGAAGCAAGATGGAGTCAGTTAGGTCAGATCTCTGTCACTGTCATCACGTTCTCATTACAATTTTTGCAAGGGTGCTTTCAAAACTTCCAGCAGGCCATCTCTTCAACCCTCCATTCACTCCACCTCCTAAATCAGCATCGCCTTCCAGAATGGAGGCTACAGATTTCACATCCTGAGAGCAGACTCCCTTTCCAGATGACCACGTTTCTCTGTGAATTGAACGAACGCATCTGCAGTGAATGGAGTTCACCCGTCCCTTCTTTTTCTTGGCATCCTTTGCCAAAGTGCTGGCACATGGACATTCTTGGTCTGTGTTGCTAGTGCCTGGATAATTTAGGTGTCTGGGGCATGACTACAGATATGGAAACAACTACACAGTAAAGAATGGGAGAAAATGGCCTGCTTTTAAATAAACACATTGAAAAAGTAGCTATGAATGATTCAGGAGTATGGTGATTGATAGCTGAAGATTCTGTCATGCATAAGTAAAGTTTTATGGTATTTAATGTGCTCAGGAATATAATTATATTTGGTAGCTCAAGACACAAATAATTTTAAAATTGCAAGAAGGTGACATTAAAAAGCATTCTTCAAAACAACTGTGAGCATATATGCTCGGCTGATTAACATCTGGATGCCAACAATAGTCATTCTTGAAGCTAGGCTGGAGCAAGACCTCTATGGGGATAGAAAAACTGGTGTAGGTTACTCATTTATGTCCAAATCTAAGGCAGATGGGGATTCTAGTGCATAAATATATTAAACGGTACAATAACCAACTCAAAACATTCATTTCATTCATTATATGTTCAAAGAGAGTGCAGCCATGGGGTCAGTGTGTGGACTGAATTTGTACTTGATATGACCTTCATATAATAATCTAAGTGTAGGCAGTAACGTCACTCTACTTTCAGACACGTTGTCTCATGTAAAGTTCTGTTTCTCTGCAGCAGCCTAAGATATTCATCCAGGATAATGTCTTGATGTCTTAGTCTGTCAAAGGCTGCTTTCTGTTTCTATGTGCTGGTAATCAACACTGCAGACAGAAACTGGATCAGATATCGACCTTTAAATAATATTTAAAAGGCAAAAGTGGTTGCCAGGGGTTGAGGGAAGTTGCCTGCTTACTGGGTAAGGGGTTTTCCTCTGGAGTGATGGAAATATTTTGGAACTAGAAAGAGGGGAGTTGGTACAACTGAACTGTAAATGTGCTAAACGCCACCGAGTTGTGGTGAATTTTATGTTATGTGAATTTCAACTCTATAAATTATCTCTTTTTTTTAAGTAAAGACAGACAATCTCATATAATCCAAGGAGAGTCATGCAAACAACCCAAGACAAAAGCAGGACTGTGAAGGTGCTGCCTCGTGACATGTGTTAGAGCTTTGAGCCTCACTGATGGGCAGGCACCGAGATATGGGGCCTCCCAAGGGAAAAGGTAGGCAATTTGCAAAGGCACCATCGGGGCATAAACGCATGGAAGAGGAAATTTAAAAAGGAATGAGAAGTAACTCTGGAGATCATAATTACCTTCCACTTCACAGCCCAGCAGCTCCATTCTGAGCCCCAGTCCGCCATGAGTGGCTCTCTCGGGGTAGATCCTGATGAATCGCGTGGAGAGAGCTGGAAAAGTCCGCAGCTCAGGTGTGTCATAGTTGTTGTTGCCCTCAAAAGACTGTGAAGCATGAAAAACACAGGGCATTAAGAAAAAAAATAGTGTTCCCTTTTAGCAACTGTTTCTTCCCTCCATCAGGACTCTGAATAGGGCAGAGAAATAGGCTTCATTCTACCACTTTGTAAATGGTGGGCATCTCTTTCATAAATGAGAAAGGAAACAACAATGAAAGCTTCTCTAAGAAGTGATGGCATTTATTTATTTATTCATTATTATTATTTTTTGAGATGGGGTCTCACTCTGTCGCCCAGGGAGGAGTGCAATGGTGCAATTGCACCTCTCTTCGGTCTCACCCTCCCTGGGCTCAGTGATCCTCCCACCTCAGCCTCCTGAGTAGCTGGGACTACAGGCACCCACCACCATGCCTAGCTAACTTTTGTATTTTTTGCAGAGATGGGGTTTCACCATGATGCCCAGGCTGGTCTTGAACTTAGGGGCTTAAGTGATTCACTTGCCTCAGCCTCCCAAAGTGCTGGGATTACAGGCGTGCGCCACCATGCCCAGCTAATTTTTTGTGGAGACAGGGTCTCACCATGTTGCCCAGGCTGGTCTCAAACTCCCGGCTGCAAGAGATTCTCCTGGCTTGGCCTCTCCAAGTGCTGGGATTACAGGTGTGAGCCACTGCTCCTGGCATGAGTTGGCACCTCTTTTGAAGTGTGTTCCTAGCTTGAAGTCCCTGTGACAGTTTTCAGGAGCGTGGCCACCCACTGCCAGTGCTGCTACTGGCTTAGTTTCCTTTTCACATGCCCAGATAGATCAAAATCCTTTCTGGAATTCTGAGAAGATGGAGCAACGACTAGCCCTGTTTTCCGTTTCAAGAAATGGATGAGCCTCCTTGTGTCCTCTTGTCCAGCATAATTCTTAATCCCATTCCAAATGGGAGAAGGCAGAGGGGGAGGAGGAAAAGAAAATTGTCTCATCATAAGGAATGTCCTTTAGATATCAAACATTGCATGACGTTTGATAGAGTAAGGCATTGTTCTAACTGCTTAAAATCTATTAATTCATTTAATCCTCAGAACTACTCATTTTGTCATCTTCCTATAATATTGAAAAACCATAAAAGTTTCTCAGTTGTTTCTATAGAACCTAATCTACGATTCCTAACACACCTTTCCACTGAAAAAAATCTCTAAGGTGAAAAAGAAAACCGATAAAATGGTCCATTTTAGAGCAGCACTTTTTTTTTTTCTTGAGACAGAGTCTCGCCCTGTCACCCAGGCTGGAGTGCAGTGGCGTGATCTTGACTGTCTGCAACCTGCGCCTCTCGTGCTCAAGTAATTCTCCTGTCTCAGCCTCCCAAGTAGATGGGATTGCAGGTGCACACCAATATGTCCAACTAATTTTTGTATTTTTAGTAGAGATGGGGTTTCACCATGTTGGCCAAGCTGGTCTTGAACTCCTGACCTCAAGTGATCTGCCTGCCTTGGCATCCCAAAGTGCTGGGATTATAGGCATGAACCACCATGCCTGGCCACGTATTTTTTAACTATTCAGAGATTTTAAAAACATGTTACATTTAATTTTCCAAATGAAGGTAAATTCTCCATGAGGTACATTCTATATTATGGTCCTTTTACAGACAAGGAAACTGAGGCACAGAGTTGTCAAGTCATTTGCCCATGGCCATACACACAGCAAGTGGCAGAGCCAGGACTCAAATCTAGGTGGTCTTAACTGGCGCCCTTAACCACACCACGATGATGCCTCTGCCCTTACAAGCCATCTAGTCCAGTCTCCTCATTTATTTATTTATTTTTTTAGAGACAGAGTCTCGCTCTGTCACCAAGGTTGGAGTGCAGTGGTGCGATCTCAGCTCACTGCAACCTCTGCCTCCAGCTCACTGCCTCTGCTTCACTGCAACCTTGAAGATAACCTTCAAGCGATTATCTTGCCTCAGCCTCCAGAGTAGCTGGGATGACAGGCACCCGCCACCATGCCTGGTTAATTTTTGTATTTTCAGTAGAGACAGGGTTTCACCGTGTTGGCCAGGCTGGTCTCGAACTCCTGACCTCAGGCGATATGCCCACCTCAGCCTCCCAAAGTGCTGGGATTACAGACGTGAGCCACCGAGCCGGCCCAGTCTCCTGATTTTAATAGATGAAAACACCATGGTCCAAGAAACATCTATGCCCAAGGCCACATATTTAGTTTCATTAATTTGTCTTTAATCTGATGCAAATTGGACTAGTAGACCTGGTAGATCAGATGGAGTGGCTGGCCGGCCCCAGGCCATGCCAGTCAGGAGTGGAGCCATGCCCAGTAGCTGTGTCAAGACATCAAAAAACAGCCTAATATGTGCTTGTTCAGTGGTGGAAATGTCATAACAAAACAGTGGAAGCATGTCAGTGAAGACAGATTGGGTAGGTTGCAACAGAATCAGCAGGTTTCTGAGTTCTAGAAGTAAATTAATTTGCCTTTTCCAACTCAGAAAAGCCTCTAGGAGTTTAAAAATGCATTGCTAATATAGGCCCGCCTCTTCCAATTAAAATTGCTTTCTTTTTTTTTTATCAAAAGTAAATTCACTATTGGGGTTCTGCACTCTTTATAGAACTGCAATTGCTGCCAGTAATTGAGACTCTGACACATATTATTGTTAGGCCCAATTAAGTTGTTGTCAGTAAGATACTAATTATAATGAAAATACCATTACTACATACGCAAGTTCTGTCTATGTTAACATACCTCCAAAGATCACAGGAGAAAAGCATTTATATCTATGGAATCCCAGGCTCATCTCTTCATTTTAACTTGAGCAAAGAATTAACACAATGTAAATACATTATAAAAGCTGTCAGTGCTGAGCTGGGAAGAATATTAGCAATGGAAACCCATATGGAACTAGGCTAACTGATATAATAAACTTACTTATGAATTCTTTGTGTTCTGTTGCTAATTATGTTTTAGAAGATGAGGACTTAGGGTGTTTGGACCTTCTCTCTGTTGCTAAAAAGTCTAGTTAATGCAAAGATTCTGATATAGCTTGCCCACTACACACTATTTTTGGGGTAGAGAGTGAGGAAAGGGCATTGAAAATTGAAATCCATCCAAGTGCTGTGGATTTCACAAAACAGAGTGCTCATTTTACTTTTACATAAAAGGTACTTGGCATCTTAAGAGGTAGCCTTCACTTGTAAAATTAAATATAGCATGTTTTAAAAATCTTCATATAATTAAAAACCATGTGCCGCTCTAAAATGGAAGATTTTCACCCATTTCTTTTTTTATCTTAGAGATTTTATTTCACTGGAAGGGTGTGTTAAGGAATCATAGATTAGGCTGTATATAAACAACGAAGAAGCTTTTATGGTTTTCAATATCATAGGAGGATGATAATGATGGATAGAATCATATTTTAGAAATAAACCCCAACACGTTCAACCAATCTTGAATTGAGTGTTTTGTGAAAGTTGAAAGATGTGTGTTGGCTTCTCATGGAATTCAGTGCTGGATTTACTACAGAAGAGTGATAGCTTTAGATCTGGTTGCAGACGCATGATTATATAGAGACAGGGAAGCACGTGATGCATCCTATCAAAAGCATATGGTGACTTGTTTTCTTTCTCTCTCAGAGCCCTAGTGTTGAAGAACATGTCACACCAGCACACGCCGCTGTCGCCAGCAGCAGGAAGTTGTTGATTTGCAGCATATTCACACTTTCTGATGCAGTCAGAGTTCACTGCTTCTCAGAAAAGATCCACTCAGAAGGGAACTCCAGTTTCTGATTTTTTTTTTACTTTTTCTTCCCCCCAAACAAGGCACAAAAGGGGAAAATGAACTGGAGACAACAAAAAAGGTAGCTGCACAGAGAGATAAATATAACACTGAAAATATTTTAGAAACCCCAAGTTCAGGAAGGGAGTGATGGGAGAGAGATTCACATATTTCTGATGGCACCCAGCCCTGTCAGTGGCCTGCTGCGCTAGTGGTAGCCGGCGGTTTCCTTGGAGGCTTCACATCTGGAGGGAGTGGGAGCTGGTGGCACAGCCTGGCTTCTTTGCTGCCTACAATGCCTCTGGCCTGAGTCACTATATTAAGCCAAATTCCCACACTTGTTTAGAGAGGGAGTGAGGGTAATATTCCCTTCAATAAGCTAAAATCTGTTTTTCACAAGAGGAGTAGGTCCTGGCCAAAGAAGGGATGGAAAGGCTAAGACCAAAAGGTCAATTGTGTTGGTACGAGAAATATCATTGCTGAATATAATTTCCACACTGCACACAGAACTTAAACTGCTGGTTGTCTGTAGGTTGGTCCATATTTGAATCCTAAACCAGCTTCTGGGCCATCTAGCACACTCCAGGGTATCCTTTCCAAGTTGCTGTTGTATGCTCGCAAATAAATTTAGCCATCACTCTAAGTAAAATATAATGACTGAAGCAGATCTGTTTGGTTGAAAAAATTATACCGTGCATTTTGGTGAATGTTGGAATATTTTTGTGTTGAGATTTCCTTTTCTTTTCACTGGATTATCAAAAGCCTACTGCATCTCAAAAGGGTTCAATGTGTAAAGAAATATACTTAAAGCCAGGCACGGTGGCTCACGTCTGTAATCTCAGCACTTTGGGAGGCCGAGGTGGGCGGATCATGAGGTCAGGAGATTGAGACCATCCTGACTAACATGGTGAAACCCTCTCTCTACTAAAAATACAAATATTAGCTGGCTGGTGGCAGGCACCTGTAATCCCAGCTACTCGGAAGGCTGAGGTAGAATGACTTGAACCCAGGAGGCGGAGCTTGCAGTGAGCCGAGATTGTGCCACTGCACTCCAGCCTGGAACACGGCGAGACTCCATTTCAAAAAAAAAAAGAAATATACTTAAGCATTATTCACAATAGCTAAAGGTGGCAGCAACTCAACTGTCCATCAGTGGGTGAATGGATAAACAAAGTGTGGTATAAACAGACAATGAATATTATCCAGCCTTGTGAAGGATGGAAATTCTGACACAATGCTAACAACACCGATGGCCCGTGAAGGCATTATCCTAAGTGACATAAAGCAATCACAAAAAGACAAATACAGTATGAGGTCCCTAAAATGGTTTGAATTCACAGAGATAGAAAGTGGAGGTGGTCACCAGAGACTCGGGGCAGGGGTCTGGGAGTTGTTGCTTAATTGGTATAGAATTTCAGTTTTGCAAGATGAGAAAGTTCTAGAGATTGGTTGCACAATATACACACACTTACCACTGTTGAACTGCACACTAAAAAGGTTAAGATGGGAAATTGTATATTATGTGTATTTTATCACAATTAAATTTTTTTTTTTTTTTTTTTGAGACAGAGTCTCACTCTGTTGCCCAGGCTAGAGTGTAGTGGTGCGATCTTGGCTCACTGCAACCTCCGCCTCCCGGGTTTAAGCAATTCTCCTGCTTCAGCCTTCAGAATAGCTAGGACTACAGGCACATGCTGCCACACCCTGCTAATTTCTTGTATTTTAGTAGAGACGGGGCTTCACTTTGCTGTCCAGGCTGGTCTCCAACTCCTGAGCTCAGACAATGAGCCTGACTCAGCCTCCCAAAGTGCTGGGATTACAGGCCTGAGCCACCGTGCCCGCGCCTGGCCCACAATTAAAATGTATATAAAAAAACAAAGCACTTAAACTACAGGTAGGTGAGAGACGGGGGAAGGGCAGACCCAAATGACTGAGTGGTGTCTGCAAGGGATTCTGAGCACTGGCTGGATAGCTGCTGTCAGCCCCTGGCTTCCCTGTCTCCTGTCTGCCTGTTGAGCTGTCCCTCCTTCCCTCCAGGCAGAGAATGGGACCAGGAATGCAATTCTTTTGCATGTGATCTCAGACATCGCTTTTCATGCCATATTCCAGTCTTCCTAGAATCAAGGATCTTACTGACCCCGTGACACACCTCCTCTGATGTCCTGGCTGGAAGGGAATAAGAAGAAGCCCTTCACTTTGGAAGGCCGAGATGTGCAGATCACCTGGTCGGGAGTTTGAGACCAACCTGACCAACATGGGGAAACCCCGTCTATACTAAAAATACAAAAAATTAGCCTGGTATGGTGGCACATGCCTGTAATCCTAGCTACTCGGGAGGCTGAGGCAGGAGAATCACTTGAACCTGGGAGGCGGAGGTTGCAGTGAGCAGAGATGGCGCCATTGCACTCCAGCCTGGGCAACAAGAGTGAAAACTCTGTCTCAAAAAAAAAGGAAAAAAAAAAGAAGCCCTTCCTCAGGAGAATGCCAGAGGCCCTTGATTGAAATTAAGGACGCGAGGGACGACTTCCTGCCAGTCCCCAGCCCTCACCTTTGCCTTGCGTTTGCTGTCGTCCATGATCATCTTCCAGTCGGAGCCATTGTTGCTGTATCCGATCTTGAACTTCCTCATGAACACCTTGTTCTCTCGGTGCTTCCCACCCTGAATGATGATGCCCCTCACGATCTTCTCCTCCCCCAGGTCTATTTGGAGCCACTCATTGACGTAGGAATGAGGTGCGGGTGGCAGTGCCCAGCCGGAGCGACTGGTTACCAGGCGGATGTTTTCAGGCATCCAGTTTCTGTCCCCTTGGTTGGATGATGTGATCTGGGAGTCAGAAATAAGTCCAGACACCATACCCAACATTCCGGAGCAAGGATAATCTGGGAGGTGAAATGAAATAGATAATGCAAAATGATTTTCTGGGCGACTCCATGCTAAGAAAGAAAATACAACATATGGAATAAAGACATGACTTTGTACCCAATCAATTTTCAGTCTCTGGATTATTTTACAGTAACTCTTCCCTCCCTCAAACTTTCCTCCTGCGCTGTCAGAATTCCCGTCTCTACACTCACATCCCAGTAAGGCGAATCTTCAATAAAAGATACATTCCCCCCGCTATGAGGTCTTCTAAGTTTAGTATTCATATTTCAATCTCTTTGGTATCCAGAATTTATCCCTGGATCAAGTACTGGCCCTGCTTCAGAGAAGTTCATAGTTTGTGATGGATTGGAGATACGCATAGAAGTTATTCCAACAGCAGGAAAGTTGCTAAAACGAAGGTAAAGAGACAGTGATGCAGAGGTAAAGAGAAGAAATGCATGACTTAGCCTGCAAGGGTAAGAGAGGACCTCCCAGGGCAGGTGACGATTGAATTGAGTGTGGAAGAACAGTGACCACGATCCCCTGCAACCCTTCTCCCCACCCGTATTTCTAATTGCATTGGGGACTTTCCACAAGAATGTCTCATTGTCATCTCAAATGTACCATCAGCAGACTAAGACAGTCCTTTCCCTGGATACTGCATCCTTTCACTGAACCCTGTCTTTTAATTGGTGGCATCACCAATCATCCAGTTCCTGCCTAGTCATCTTGTCATTTCCATTTGGCTGCCAAATCCTGTTGTGTTTTTGTTAAGTAAAGGAAAGCAACAAAACCCTTGTCGCCTCCTTCCTTTCTTCTGGATTTATCCCGAGCCGAGCGCTCTGGCCAGGGTGCTACATGAGCTCTTGGTTGGCCTCCCAGACCCCACTCTGAATCTCCACTATACCAACTGCTATCTAACTTTTCAGAAAATGTTGTTTTAACCATGTCATTCTCATCCTCAAAAATCTTCACTGCTAAGAGAAAGAAGCCCGACACAAAAAGGACAAATATGGTCTGATTCCACGGATATGAGTAGCCTATCACAGATCAGTCAGATTCATAGAGACAGAAAGCAAAATGGTGGTTGCCAGGGCTTGGGGGAAACGGAGATTGGGAGAGTTAATGTTTCATGGGTGCAGAGTTTCAGTCTGAGACGATTATAAAATTCTGGAAATAAAGTGCACAGCAATGTGACTGTATTTAATGCCACAGAACTGTACACTTAAAAATGTACAATGATAAAATGAAAATGGTTAGAAGTGGTTGAAAACTGTTAAAGCGGTAAATTTTATGTTATGTATGTTTTACCCCATAATATAAAAGAGAAATCTTTTGAAAATGTACCATGGTTTTCCATTACTGATGGGAAGATATCAAAACTTGATCTGGCGTTCAAGACCCTCATTTTGATTTCATCCCATTTGCCTCAGTTGATTTTCTATTACTGACAACACATCTCAGTTAACCAATTCTCTTCTCATACAGTATAGACGTCATCCTCATCATTGCCTTTGCTCAAAACCCAGCTTAAGACTCAAAAAAACTTTTCAAGCTACTCCAGCATTTATTCTGAGCTCTCCCATCTCAGAAATATGATGTAAGTAGCACAGAGCTCAGCATTCCACTGCTCTCTAAGGCTTCAAGATTGCTAGTGATATACCCACAGCAAGATTGTAAGATCTTTGAAGGCAATGAACAGCACCATAGACCTTTTTATGTCTTCTAAAGCAGCCCAAGTAGCTTCTGAGCATAAGGAGAGCATCAGTCATTAATGAATTCAATGGTGGCTTAATGACAAAATGTCCAACACTCAATTATTTTCCTTTATAAACTGTATGTCCCAATCAAGAACATGTGCAGGAATGATAACCTATTTTTCTTTGAAGCAACTCAATTCTGCATAATGTAATAAAAGTTAGCCTAAAATATAACTACCCCTAAGTGAGAGGCAAACATCTAATGCAATTAAACTAAGTCCATGTTATCAGCTGAACCTTAAGAATTAACTACTCAGATACTTTCCACAAGAGTTCTATGGTCCAAATCACGTCATTTATTTACTCAGACATTCACTGCCTTCTTGTCTAGAAATTATGCAATGTCATTTTCAATCAGGCATGCAGGCCTTCCATATCATGTTCTTGCAAGGCCTCTCTCCCCATTCACTCCTTTAACCAGTGCCAATTGACATGAAGAACTTCCTTACTTCTGGGAGTCTGGAGGCTTTCTTTCTATTCCCTCAGCAAGGAATTCCCCATCATCTTACCCTTTCCATTATCTGAACTGCTTAAAATCCTGATCTGTTTTCGAATGCCACATCACTTACTTGGTTTTTCTATTTCTCTGTAACTAGACACAGTTTTCCATTTCTGGGCCTCTTCACACCACTTTATTTGCATGTCCCTTTTTTCTTTTTTTTTTTTTTTTTTTTTTTTTTGAGACAGAGTCTCACTCTGTCGCTCAGGCTGGAGTGTGTGGGGTGATTTCAGCTCACTGCAAGCTCCGCCTCCTGGGTTCACGCCATTCTCCTGCCTCAGCCTCCCGAGTAGCTGGGACTACAGGCACCTGCCACCATGAAAGGCTAAAGTTTTGTATTTTTAGTACAGAAGGGGTTTCAGCATGTTAGCTAGGATGGTCTCGATCTCCTGACCTTGTGAAGCCTGCCTTGGCCTCCCAAAGTGCTGGGATTACAGGTGTGAGCCACCGCGACTGGCCCCCAGGCTTTTTTTTATTTTATTTTTATTTTTTTAAGAGATAGGGTCTCTCTGTCACCCAGGCTGGAGTGGAGTGGTGTGATCATGGCTCACTGCAGCCTTGAACTCTTGGCCTCAAGCAATCCTCCTGCCTCAGCCTTCTGAGTAGCTAGGACTACATGTGGATGCTACCATGATTGGCTAATTTTTAATTTTTTTTGGTCTTGCTATTTTTCCAAGGCTGCTCTCAAACTACTGGGCTCAAAAGATCTTACCACCTTGGCCTCCCAAAATACTGTGGTTCCAGGTTTGAGCCACCACACCCGGCCCTCAAATGCTGATGAGCACATTTAGTTCTTTGGAATGCTGTTCTCTGCCTTCCCAGATTTTAACTTCTTTGAGGACATGAACTAAGTCATATTTTTCTGTTTTCTATGACTCTTCATGCCCTGTTTTATGCATAGTATTTGCTCAACAAATATTTGTTGAATGAATCAACTTAATACAATAAAAGGCAGCTGTCATTTTCCCAAGTGCCCTTTCCTGTAATTCAACCACAGTATTTGCTCCAGGCTGGGATCTGGAAACCAAGAATATAATCAGTCGGGATTAAAAAAAGATTTACAGAAACAATTTTACTAAGGGACTATGAAACTATAGTGCTAAAAATAGAGTGCCATTTTTTTGGCCACGGTGTTCATACCTGCCTGATTCCAAACAAGCTTTTAGAAAGGCAATGTTTAGCTGGTAATGGAGACCAGATGTTACCATTTGGAGGAAAACATAATTAACTTGAATACTGTAAGGAGAGCAGAACCGTCACCAGATTAATGCCCTTTTTCTAATGCAGACTCAGCTGGGGCATAGTTTCTGTGTTCACTGACATAGTGATGTCCTGCCCCTATTTAGCCAACATATCCATGGTGCAAAGTGAGACTTATTCCTTCCATATGGCTGCCTCATTAAAACAAAACAAACAAAAAAAAAAAAATGAAGAGGCAACTTGATTTACCTTTGACTGAAAACTATGTGACTCACTTTTAACAATAATTTGGAGAAAAATTACATTAACAATTAATTCAAGGTTTGAATGAGATGCTAGTGTTTAACTCTGTCCCTTCATAGCAGGCTGGTACAGGTCAGCCTGGTACAGGTCAAACCCTTTGGAAATAGTGTTGCAAGATTTAGCAAACAAACAACAAAGCAAGAAACAAGATTCCCAGTGAAATTAGAATTCAGAGAAATAATGAATGATTTTTTAGTATACGTATGTCTCAAATATTGCATGGGACATACTTACTGTGAAAAATTATGTCGTGTTTGTCTGCATCAAATTTAACTGGACATTTTGTATTTTACTTGGCAACCTTGTTGGGAAAGCTTAAGACCACTTTACGATGGAAGGGAGAAATTAGTTTTGTAATGGAGGATTGAGGTGGTTATTTTCAGTGATATTATTTTACAGTAAATCTCTGTACTCAGCTTTAATGGAAAAACTGAGGTATACTGGTAAATCCAATATCCAGTTAACCAATTTCCAAATAATGAGAAAGTAATAACTGTATTTGATGGGAGACCCTGAATGAGCATAATTTAATCTTTCCTTGATGACTCAGAAAGTACCTCTGGATATTATGGTGTCTGAGATCATCATTGTGAATTCTGATTGACTTAGGAGCACATGAATATGTGTTGAAGTGCCGGGTAACAGACTTCCGGTTAACAACAGAAGACAGCAGAGTTCACAGTGTGTTAAGCAGGCATCGTCCTACGTGATTTTCATCAATTTCCACCTCTGCCAAAATGATGAAGCCTACTTTGTCAAAATAATGAAAATGCCTTTCATCAATCACCTATAAAGCAGGATGGTTTGTTCTAATCTTATTTTCTTTATATCTCTATACGGTGACAAACTGAAGTTTCCAGGATTACTATATTTCCTTTTTCTTTTCCTTTTTTTTTTTTTTTTTTTTGAGATGGAGTCTTACTCTGTTGCCCAGGCTGGAGTGCAGTGGCCAGTGGCACGATCTCAGCTCACTGCAAGCTCCGCTTCCTGGGTTCACGCCATTCTCCTGCCTCATCTTCCTGAGTAGCTGGGACTACAGGTGCCCGCCACCGTGCCTGGCTAATTTTTTATATTTTTAGTAGAGATGGGATTTCACTGTGTTAGCCAGGATGGTCTCGATCTCTTGACCTCGTGATCTGCCCACCTCGGGCTCCCAAAGTGCTGGCATGAGCCACAGCGCCCAGCCCAGGATTACTATATTTCTAAAAAATAATTTCTGAATCAAAAAATTAGGGTAAAACTTGGGGCTCTAGTGGCTTTGGAAGCCAAGTGATGTGTTCAAGCAGTAACTTTTAATTAGGTAGGCTTAAACAAAATCCAGACTGAATTATGACTACTCGACAGGGTGAAAATTTGAGGTCCAGCCATTTGTTTCTCAGAAGGTTTGGATAGAACTGCACTTCATTCATTCAAAAGTAACCACCAAACATTTGTTATGTTCCAGGCATACAGGAAGGACACAACAGAAAATGAGGCAAACAGGTCCCCTGCTCTCCTGGACCATCTAGTCCAGCAGGGATATTGTAGTCCTCCTTTCATTAATCTCCACTCAAGGGGACTGTAGCCTCAAGAAAATGAAGATTATCTGCTTCTGATAATCAAGAAGAAAAAGTTGAAATTACTGTCTTATTAGAAGCTCTGCTCTTTGGGGCATATGCTAGGTTCAATGTATTGAGTGCCATGTACTATTTTAATCTAACGGGTACCATTTAATGAGCACTTACTTTAAGCCAGGGGTGTTCCAAATTTTCTTTCATTTACTCCTCATTATAGTTGCATTAAGGTGAACCTCACAGACCAGAAAATGGAGATCAGAGTGAGTTTCAATGTCTTACCCATGGTCGGTCATGCATACACTAAGTGGACAGTCCACAGTCAAGCCTGGACATGTCTGCCTACCTTCTGTCCATGTGACTATCATTGTAATGTGTTAGCCTCTCCAAAAACCTGCCTGTGGCAATTATTTGGAGACTAGAGCCATTTTACTAGAGAGAAAATATTTAAAAGTATAGTGGAGACCATGATTAAGAGACTAGCACTAGGAACTGAAAGGAAGCACCTTATTTGAAAAACGGCTACTTAATTATGTATAAAAATATTAGTATATGCTATTTTAGACATCTAAATTTACATAACTAGATCATTTAACTTTTCAAAAAATTGAACAAATTATTTACCTTCTTCGCTCACATTCCTAGAATTACCTCTCAGGGAAATCTTTGTGAAAATTAAAAGGACAGTTTAGGTATAAAAGAATTCTATTCAACTAAAAGGATATGACATAAATCTCTAAGAGCCTGGAAATTCAAAGTTTTGACTAACATGTTTGGAGTCTTTATGAAGTTTACCTCATTTTTTAAAATACAATGACATGAGATAAGGTTGAAGAAATGGGCCAGAAATTTCCACCCAAACCTCAAATGGCCTTATTTCTACAAATTTATGAATAACAGCACAAATTTGTCATGCTCTGAAAATGACCTAGAACTTTCTGTCATCTAACTGCTGATCGAAAATAAAGCCAAGGTTATATCTAACTTTTCAATGTCCTTTCTTCTTTCAAACCCCTCTCCACTCAATTCCTGCCTCTAAAGCCTTGAACTTTCTAAGTCTTAGGTCCTAAAATAATAAACAAGTCTGTCTACAGGGTGGAAATAAATAAATTTTTTATTAAAAAATCCGATGATGGTTTTTACTTTCCAAGCTGAACTCTACTATAAACAAGTGTAGTTTTTCCTGTTCATTAGCTCTTCTCAAAATTGCTTGTAATTTCATGGAACATTGCCAAAGTGATTTTTTTTCCTTCCAAAGTCAGTATTCTTCTCCTCTAAAATAATTAAACTAAAAGGATAAACATAAAATGGAATAAAAAATTAAATACCCTAAATACATATATAACATAATATTAAAAGGTAGTTCAAAGAGTTTTAGATATTGTTTGTTTTAATTACTTTTAGTGAGTGGGTCAACTGATTCTGCCTTTGAACTTTCAAGCTTACCATGAAGATCACATTGTACTGGTTTTTTGGTGCTGGTGGTTGTTTCAATGAAACTTTGGCAATGTATTTACTAAAATGGAAAGGAATTCTAATATGACTGCTATATACTGCAGAATATAACATAGTCACGCAAGAAAATAAATGGACAGGCAGAGCGCGGTGGCTCATGCCTGTAATCCCAGCACTTTGGGGGGCTGAGGCAGGTGGATCACCTGAGGGCAGGAGTTCAAGACCAGCCTGGCCAACATGATGAAGCCCCATCTCTACTAAAAATACAAAAAATAGCCAGGTGTGGTGGTGCGAACCTGTAGTAGTGCCAGGAGGCTGAAGCAGGAGAATTGCTGGAACCTGGGAGGTGGAGGGTGCCGTGAGCCAAGATCACATCACTGCACTCCAGCTTGGGTGACAGAGTGAGACTCGGTCTCAAAAAACTAAATAAAATAAATAAATAAATAAATAAATAAATAGACAAAGCTGGCCAGGAGCAGTAGCTCACACCTGTAATCCCAGCACTTTGGGAGGCCGAGGTGGGAGGATAGCTTGAGCCCAGGAATTTGAGACAAGCCCAAGAAACATAGGGGTTACAATTAGTTGTCTGTACTGGTGCCCTCATGTTCTCCCACATGTATTTAAGAGGCTGAGGTAGGAGCATCACTTGAACCTGGAAGGTTGAGGGTGCAGTGAGCTATCATCATGCCACTGCACTGCAACCTGAATGACAGAGTAAGACTCCGTCTCAAAACAAAGAAACGGAAATAAATAAAACGGCTGGAGAATGTTTCATGCAACAGTTAGTTACTGTAAATCTACTAAGTAGTAGTCAGTATCCAGGAAGCGGAGATGAAAGGCATGATACTTGCCTTCACGCAGCTTACGGTCTAGTGGAAAAGGTACCAGTAAACAAATACCTACCACATTCCAGGCTGTGCTATGTGCTTTATATCCATCATCTAATAATAATGCATCATCACAACTAGGCTGTATGATGTAAGTAATTATGACTATTTCCCAGGTGAGATAACTAAGGCTTTGAAAGGTAAGTATATTGACCAAAACAATCTGCTAGTGAGTAGTAAGGCAGGAATTGAACTTGGATTTGTCTAAATCCAAAGTAGATGCTTTTATTATCAAAGAAAAATTATTGCATTTACAAATTTATTCACCCCGTATTTAAAGGTTTGCATAAATCAAAACAAGACAATATTCGACTTGGAAGATTCAGTCTTCAATCTTCCACAGCTTACCTGTTATCTTGCAACCATATACTTCAAATCTCATAGATATGCCAGTTTCCCAAGTTGCAGGCTTGATTCGGACAAATCGAGTTATCAGTGGCTTGGGGAATACTGCAACCACAACATCTGTGGGGTTGGTGTTTCCCTGAAAGAGCTGTATGGGGGAAAAAAGTGCCTTTCTTTAGCAGAGGTTTTGAATTTAAATCCAAAAGTGTGTTTTCACAAGTGGTTGTAAAAAGTATTTACAATTTCAGCATTGTCGATCAAGGATGAGACAGCGTTAATAACCTGCCATGTTAATTTTTTCAATTAGCAATCAGAATGATGTCTAATATAGAATACTGTCCTAATCATCGATTCAATTTTCTGAGAGGCTAGAGCCTTTAAAAGCACTAATTACATGGATAATATTGATTAAAGAATGCATACTATTATCTAAAAAGCGTGAAACTATTAACTTTACCAGAGGACCAAAATAATACTGCAGACATGTCATGGAAACTCACTGTTTGACTTTCCCAAGAACCCCAGAAGGGATGCTTTTGGTTTCAGCTTAGGGTCTGGCTTTTTGAAATTCTAGGTTGTGTTTGCAGCTACAGTACTAGGTCAAACAGTGTTCTCCCCTTTGACTTCATTCCTTGACAGAAGATCTTGTCTCCCACACTAATGCGTGACTTTAATCCTTTTTTGATTATTGGTAAAATTATGTTTTAGTGGTCAAAGTCAAAACTGAGTTATAAATTATTTTTAACTAAAAATCAGCTTTTCCAGGGCTTGTGCTTCAAGATTGATTGATTGATTCATTCATTCATTGATTTGAGACGGAGTCTTGCTTTGTCAGCCAGGCTGGAGTGCAGTGGTGCAATCTCGACTCACTGCAGCCTCCGCCTCCCGGGTTCAAGCAATTCTCCTGCCTCAGCCTCCTGAGTAGCTGGGATTACAGGCATCTGCCACCACGCCTGGCTAATTTTTGTATCTTTTAGTACAGATGGGGTTTCACCATGTTGGTTGGCCAGGCTGGTCTTGAATTTCTTACCTCAAGTCATCCACCTGCCTCCATCTCCCAAAGTGCTGGGATTCTGCTTCTAGTTTTAAATCAAGTCATTTTATTCTAAGAAAGATGAGGCATGTGACTGCAAATGTAATGCATGCCAGGCACCAATGGGTGTTTCCCACAAGAACTAGTGGGGGCCACTCTGCCTGGGTGGGGGAGCTGCAGTAGCATTCTCCAGTAAGATCTCTGAGGACTGGAGACTTTGCCATCACAGAATACGCTGCCTACCCTTTCCCGGGTTTTACTTCAGCCGTGGAGTGGTGACGTTTCTCAGTTTCGGGCCTCGTGCATTCAGCACCATGCTTCTCTGCACAGCTGGGTCAGACCCCTCCTCTTAGGCTGCATAACTGGAGCATCATGGGGCTCACCCAAGGTGTGCAGCTTCCTCCTCACCTTTTCAGGTGAGGACATGAAGGAGGTCTATGGTTTCCCAAGTCCTGCTCTTCCTCCTGGGAGAAAGGGCTTGTGAAAGTCAGGCTGGTGGTCAAATGCTTTACAGAGTTGGTTGTGGCTGGGTGTGGTGGCTCATGCCTGTAATTCCAGAACTTTAGGAGGCCAAGGCAGGAGGACTGCTTGAGACTAGGAGTTTGAGACCAGCCTGGGCAACATAGTAAGACTCCAACTCTCCAAAAAAAAAAAAAATTAGCCAGGCATTGTGGTAGTGCATACCTGTGGTCCTAGCTAATTGGGAGACTTAGCTGGGAGGATGGCTTCAGCCCAGGAGTTTAAGGCTGCAGTGAGCTATGATTTCACCACTGCACTCCAGCATGGGTGACAGAGCAAGACCCTGTCTCTATTTTTGTTTAAAAAAGTCAGTTTTTAGCCTGATCTCTCTCGAGAGACTACCTGATATCCTAATTTATCCCAGTCTGTGATGGCCTTTTGATTTCTGCCCTACATCAGCATCTCTCCCTGGAAATCAATCTGTGTGGGAGCATTTTAGTGTGACAAAGAGTAGCGGGTAGCTGCCAGGGAAGGAGGGCCCCCAGCGATGGTGCTCCCCTTACAGGGGCACCGAGTCCATGTCTGAGAGAGACCAGAAGTCTGGCAGGAGAGCTGTGTGTTCTGGCGCAGGCAGAGGGGAGGTGCATTTTGCTCCCACTGAGGGAGTTTTAAGTTTGCTGAAAATCATGTATTACACACATTTTCTCCAACATGAAGAGGGTTGCTGCAGTTGTTATTGGTCGAAAGCTGCACTCCTGGAGCAAAGTGGGAATGAGGGTAGAGGGGAGTGGCTGAAAGTCCCTAAAGTACAGAGAAAGGTGGCGTGGGCAGCAATCATGAGACTCTAGGTGGATGTTCTAATTTCATTCAGATTCAGCTAAAGTGCTCAGAATAGATGCCAAGCCTTCCTCTCTGCCGACTCCTTCCTTACCCCTTCTGCCTCTCCCCCTGAAGCCCTTCTGTGTGCCAGGGAGTTCCCAGGGCAAGCTGCGTGCACTGTCAGACACCCCTGGAATCTGTGGGTGCTCTCTGACAGTCCCCCTCTTCTGGGCCATGCAAACAACCAGTGGACAACAGTTGAAGAAAACGTGTTGCTGAAATAGCCCGTATGGTTTTTTTTCCTTAACAAAAAATGGTCATGTTGCCATTTCCTTTCACTCCTCTCATCTGCATGCACTCCAGTATAAAGACAATGAAACATCAGTTAAGTGTTTCACTTAACATTATTTTAGACCTTTCACCTCATGGTTCTATTTTGTTCTTTTTTTTTTTCTCTTCAGCATTTAAGGTTCAGGGTACCTGTGCAGGATGTACAGGTTTGTTATACAGGTAAATGTGTGCCAAGGTGGTTTGCTGCACAGATCAGCCCATCACCTAGGTATTAAGCCCAGCATCCATTAACTATTTTTCCTGATGCTCTCACTCCTCCCACACACCCCGCTACCGACAGGTCTCAGTGTGTGTTGCTCCCCTCAATGCGTCCATGTGTTCTCATCATTCAGCTCCCACTTATAAGTAAGAACATGCGGTGTTTGGTTTTCTATTCCTGAAGTAGCGCTTATTTTAAAAAGAAATGGCCTGAAAGTCTAAGGTCAGCTCTCCCAGCTCTCTCTGGGTTCTTTGGCTGGTAGGTGCCCCATTAGAGTTAGTGATTTTTTATTTCCTTGAACCTAAACTATGTCTTCGGAAATTTATTCCCAAACAAGAATCAGTCACGAAACTTGGGGTCAAAATTTACTCGCTTCATCTCCATGAGTGTTGACTGGGAAGGTTCTTCTTCCCTAGACAAACTGGTTGCATGTCCTCCAGGGCTCGACAATGGCCTTGAACTGGCCTGCCCATAGCATTTTCCTCCTACAGAGCAGCTGTCTATCTGTAGCTGTTTCCATCTTGCCTGCCCTGTCCGAGAGTGGGGGTTTCACTGCTCATCAAAGGGAATTAATAGGTTTTCTCACTTCACACCCAGGAAGCTTTTCTCAGTTCCAGATCCACAAGGAGAAAATCAAGTACACCAAAGCTCAAAAGAGAGACAAGGACAGGTTAATTGGCCTCTTCCCAAGCCCATCATTGCAAGCTACCTGGATCTTTGCTCCTATCCTCATCAATTTCCTGTGTTTTGCTCGGCCTCCAGGGCAAGCTTTTAATTTCTGGGAGACGGTGAGTATGAATTCTCCAAAATCTTTTGATTAGAAAATCAGAGCAAGTGTAACTTCAAATAAACAGGCAGGCTGAGAAAAACATCTCAGTTCCAAATGAGCTAGGGCAGAGTGCCCAGGCACACAGTGTGGTCTGTGCTGCCTTCTTGGTTGAAAGTAGTACAGAGGTAGTGTGTTATTTGTGTGATCTGAGGGAACACAATGAAATACCTTTGGTTCCATGTGTTCTTACAAGAAGCAGTCAAATGTACTTGTAAATTAGTTTGTGAGTCACAGTAGATAGGTGAAAAGATGTTTACTAAAACCAGCCCATTACAGAGAGAAATAATCTATGAAAGAGAATGAAGAAATAGAGGGGGAAAAACAACAAAATCCCAAATTCCTAAGATTCTAAGAGGACAATGTTTATCCCACGCAGAATCTGTGTCCCTTTGGGAGGCTTACAGCAATTCTTGAGTCTGACACTTAATTTGGCCAGTATTGACTTTTCTTGGAAACATTCATATAATTTCCCTCCTGGCCTTTCCTGGCTGGATCTGGGAACATGAGACACCTTGGTCAGATTTAAACCCCGAATTTCCCTTTTCTTTTTTTTTTTTTTTTTTTTTTTTGAGACGGAGTCTCGCTCTATCTCCCAGGCTGGAGTGCAGTGGCCGGATCTCAGCTCACTGCAAGCTCCACCTCCCGGGTTTACACCATTCTCCTGCCTCAGCCTCCGGAGTAGCTGGGACTACAGGCGCCCGCCACCTCGCCCGGCTAGTTTTTTGTATTTTAGTAGAGACAGGGTTTCACCATGTTAGCCAGGATGGTCTCGATCTCCTGACCTCGTGATCCGCCCGTCTCGGCCTCCCAAAGTGCTGGGATTACAGGCTTGAGCCACCGCGCCCGGCCATACACTTTTCATTTCAAATCAATTCAAAAATAAACCAGGCCAGACAGAAAGCTGCTAAACAAACAAGTAAAAATTGATCATCCATTTAAAAGACTGCATTGGTTGCCGTGGTGGCAGCCTAACTTACAACAGGTTTGTTTCCTTCTTTTATGGTGATCCAGTCTTCCCCATTGGAGCTAACGTCGATTTTGTAAGTCTTGACATAATATTTCTTCTTGGTTTCTTTTGAAATGGCGCCCTGTGTCCCGACAGCCGTAACGAAGTGCAGAAGGCCCAAGTCCACCTGCAAGACAAGTACAAGCACGGTCAGTGCACCATCCCTGCAGCACTGCAACCCAAAGCATCTTTTCTGGTGGGCTCCATGTTGTGGCTTTCATCCACCTGGGATCAACAGGGCCTAATTCCATCAGGTGTCCATCGTCCCTGACTCCTCCCTTCCATTCCTTGTAAAGAAAGGCAAAGTCATGATCAATGTAAACCAAAAATAAAATTCTAAGCCCCCTGACCATCTGAATGGACACCTTGTCCCAGCAAGGGCATTCCAAAGCTAACCCGAAAAACTAGTTCAGGCCATGACAGGACAGTGTGGGGGTCAGACAAACCTCATTATTATACCCTCATCTCTGTTGGAATTAATGATAGAACAGACTCTTTAAGTCTGATAAGAAACATCTGCAACGTATTCTCTCTGAAGCCTGCTACCTGGAGTCTTTACCTGTACGTTATCTTAACCCAGACATTCCTAAGTCTTTAGATAGTAACTTAACTCTTCCAACCAATTGCCAATCAGAAAATCTTTGAATCCACCGACGACTTGGGAGCCCCTGTTTTCAGATGTCCCACCTTTCTGGACCAAACCAATGTACATCTTCTATGTATCTGATTGATGTCTCATGCCTCCCTAAAATATAGAAAACCAAGGTGTACCCAGACCACCTTGGGTTCATGTCCTCAGAACCTCCTGAGATTCTGTGTCACAAGCCACTGCTTACTCATATTTGTCTCAGAATAAATCTATTCAAGTATTTTACAGAGTTTGACTCTTTTTGTTGACAAAAAACAGCATGGCCCTAAGTTGGTTCCCATTGTTAGGAGGAAATCCAGGAAAAGACCCTTCTCACTGTTGTAAACAGGATTGCTTGAATCCCAGGGGAAAAGAGAAAACTGGATTCAATATCATGTCATTATATTTTCTAAGAGATTAAACATACTTTCCAAACTGCACATTCATATGTGTCATCTTGCAAAGAGAAAATCAAGACAAACAAGATAAACTCACACAATGGATAATGGAGAGGCCTGGACTTGAATTCCTGTCTAACATAATCCTGTTTCCCCTCTGTCTTTGGCATCCTACCTCCTTCCACATTAAATGCAGACTGAAACAATACTGACTTGAAAGCTCTAAGGGTGTTGTGGTTTGGGAGAGGGGCCATAGATTTATAACTTGGGATGGAATAAAGAGGAAGAGGGTAAAGATTTCTGTTTCAGCTTTAGATTTCTTCCCTCCGCACATCTTCCTGTGGCCTCTCTCCTTGCAGCTCAGTTTGAGAGGCAGGTGGATTCCAAGTCATCATGTGGGGGAGACTGATGTCACCAGGAAACAACTGCTTAGGCTTGCAAACTTCTCCTGGTAAGTTTCCAGTGGGAAAGCTCCTCAACATGACAGCCTCGCCTTCATCTCTCACTAGCCTATCTCATATCCTGAGGGGTGGGGCTCTTGGAGGGCATCCGAATAGTGATGACCAGAGGGTGACTGAAACCTCGAGGGTCTGTGATTTCATCCCGGGGCCCTGTGATGTGAGTGGTAAGGAACTGATTTAAGCAGCAAGCACTCCGTGTTCCAGGCTCTGCTATCATCTTTAGGCTTCTAGGCCCTCATTTGTGAAATGAAGGAGTGGGATTGGATAACTTGGAAGACTCTTTTCCACTCTGACTTCCTATAATTCCTTCTTTCATATGTGTTAGATGTTTCCAGTAGAGTAGGTTTTTTTTTTCCTTTAACTCTCCTTATTACCAGCGTTAATAACTAAGAATCATCTTGAAAGAAAACTCATTACTATTTTCTATATAATAGTGATATTTTCAATCTATTTTAATACATCTGATTATTCCTATAAAATTATTTGCTCCATCAATTGTATGCCCAGCTTTATATAGAAGCTTAAAAAAAAGCCCACAAATATATGGCAAATATTTTTTTAAAGGACACAGAAAATAGTTACACGTTACAACTATTAGCATCGACAAGATATTGCAACAGCACCTTGATCATTAGGAGGCTGAGGCGGGCGGATCACTTGAAGTCAGGAGCTCAAGACCAGCTTGGCCAACATAGTGAAACTCCGTCTCTACTAAAAATACAAAAATGAGCCCGGCATAATGGCACATGCCTGTAATCCCAGCTATACGGGAGGCTGAGGCAGTAGAATCTCTTGAACCCGGGAGGCAGAGGTTGCAGTGAGCTGAGATCTCGCCACTGCACTGCAGCCTGGGTGACAAAGAGAAACTCTCACTCAAAAAAATAAAATAAAAATAAAACAAAACAAATAAAAAAAGCCCAATCCCTCTCCCAAATTTTGAATCTTGCTTTTCAGTTGCCATATTACAACTCAGTTTTCAGAATACAGTATTTCAATTAATTCTCCAGTGCCCATAGGCCACGATCACTTAAAGAATTTCCATTTTATGCATAGCCTGCCTTATGGAGGCATTTTGTCTTTCATGAATTGCTTTGTTTCCTGAAGGCACTTGGAGTAATTAAATCATGTTGTCTACATCCAGGAAAAACAGCACATGGAAACCAATTTGAAGTTATAGAATTCAACAGTAGTAGATTTCATCTGGAAAGGATGGGGCTACCATTCAACGCAAAATTATCTTTATTTCATTTCCCTAGTTTTAAAGATATAAACTCTAGGCTTTGTGTGCTTTCACCGGATTTAAGAGAAAAAGGAACAAGAATTCAATAGAATTTAATATTTTAGAATAATAACAACAGATTTTATAATTTTAGTTTGACAAATAAATATTTTACCAGCATATTCTTATCAAGTGCCTATACTTGTTTACCAAAATTTGCATTTGTTTTTCAAAAGTGAACCATGGTACTTTGATGAATGCTTTAAACTTCCTATCTCCCTCATGCACATATTTCAAAAAGGGGAGGTGATTGATGGTTGTCAGATTTAGCAAATAAAAGTATAAAACACCAGTTAGATTTGAATGTCAGGCAAAACCAAATTTTTTTTTAGTGTAAGTATGTCCTGTGCAATATTTGGGCTATACTTACACTAACAACTAATTCATTGCTTACATAAAATTCAAATTTAAATGGATTTTCTGTATCGATGTTATCTGACAACCCTAAATCTCACTATGCTCCAGACAAACAGGTGATTTTAAGCTGCTGCAGAAACTCTCTGATTTCACAATGCTGCAATCTAAAAGTTAATGGGTACTCTAAAAATGGTTGCTCTGAACAATTTTCACTGTTTTCAAATGCTCTCAGAACACTTAGTGCTTTTCCGACTGTCCATTAAAGTCATGCCCAATGCCACAGCTACTTTCAAGCTGAAGGGTCCTTAAAATCTTGAAGTCCAAGGGAGCATGAAGCAGAGCTATTTAAATAAACTTTTCCTGTCAAACTTACAGATGGCTCTTTAGTTTGGAAATGGTTAAATTCCCAAGAGTGTGTATTTAGCTTGGGCTGATTTGAAATAACCCTAGAACTTCATTCCCTGGTTGTCTTTTTTCTACTTTTTAAATTTCGGTTTTTGGAGTTAGATTTAATTACTAAGTAGGAAAGAAGTTAACTGGTGATCAAACAGAAGATTCCTAGGTATTAGGAACAGCTGACATCAGAGGAAGGAGCAATTGACTGGAATTAACTAGTATCCAACACAGGAAAACGTCTAAGGCCGAAGATACAAAGGTCCCCAAAGCATATGCATGAATCACTCATTAAAAAAGAAAGATATTTTCTTTTCTCAACAGCAATGAAATGCATTGGCAACCTCCTCTTGTAATTGTATAGTTTCCTGCTGTGCTTTAAAACTCTGCAGATTCTCTTATTTACCACACGGGGATACTTGAAATTTCATTTTATTTTTCTCCCTAAGATTATTGCCCGTGGGTTTAGTAAGGATAGATGACAACCTCACAAACTGATTAGGATTGGGGCTTGAACCACTGCAATTAAAACCAGATAGTACCCAGAACTCTAACAACATACAGCCTCTCCAGCACCGTGCAACCCTCACTGCTAAGACCGGGGAAATTCTTTCCATGAATCCTTTCTCTTAATGCCTTAGTGGAATTCTCTAACAGGGATCTGCCCTTCACTCTCAAGTGCCTGAGAGAGTTTGAGGGGAGACAAATAAAGTCCTGCCTCATAAGCACCACTGCTCACACTGCTGGTGTCTGTGTCAGGAGACTGAGAAAGACTTCATGCCTTGGTATTCATATCTGAAGAGTTCTGGAAGACACCACCCCCAAAATTTGCCACTTTGGCATGAAGATTATTTTGAGTTGAAGGCAATTGAGAATCAACAGATGCAAGAATTCTATGCCCTCCCCTTCTCTGCCTAAAAGCAGGGTATACATTTCCCTTAGGGAAGGTGGTGTAAATTTTCCCCCTCTCCTCTACCAGGATGAAGAGAGCAACATTTATCAGTGGAGACAGAGATAAAATTTGCATAAACAAATCTTACTAAAATAACTCTTATGTTCCATTCGTTTCCTCTATATATATATGTGTGTGTGTGCATGTGTGTGTATATATATGTATCTCCTAGTCACGTTCCTACAACTTATCCACCCTAGAAGCCCAAATCCTCTTTCTTTTCTCAAGTCACTTATCCAGGACTTATCACACATTGCTAAAATAGTGTATAAGCATCTGAATCTATTTCTTTGGGTTTTTCATTTCTTTTCTGTAAGGCTTCTGTGCATGTAAAATTTAAAGTATTAATGCCTTTTTTCCTGTTAATCTGTCTTTTGTCAGTTTAATTTGCAGGCCTAAGTTGCACCACCTAATAGAGGAAATGAAACGTTTTCTCCTTCCCTTACAAACCTTTCTCACTGGTGTAGCTGTCTCTGCTAGTCATGGCACTGGCTTCAATCTACCTTGTTGGCCTCTCCTGCTACCCCTCTCTCTCTCCAAAACTGTACCACCCAGCCATATTATAATATTTGTTGCTTGTAACAGAATATAAGCCTTTTCTATCTGCATGTCTTGACATAAAAAGTTCCTTTGCCCCAAAACAACCTCTGTCTGTTTTTTGACTGGAAATGACTTTTTCCTCTTTTTGGCCTAGTAGGCTAAATCCCTTCATAGTTCATATCTCCATCACTGAATTCATCATTCTGTTTTTTGCTGTACCTCCTTCTAGATTGCTGTGTGGATTTCCTTTGAAAAGCATCTATTTTTCCATACAGAAAAGTAATAAATGCCTACTGAAAATTCATAAAATGCAGTAAAGATGATAGAAGAAAATTAAATCTCCCTAAGACCATCATTAGGAAATAATTACCAATCATAACCTTTCAGAGTTTCTTTTCCCATGCAAAGTACATGTGAATATTTGTGTGCATGTTTTTACTTTGAAAAATAAGGTCATATTACCTCTATGCCCCATAACTGGCTTTATGACGGAGCTCTATAGATGTTCTAGTGCCACTACTATTTTTTCTACATCATAATTTTTAGTGGCTGCGAATATTTAGGTATTGGATCTGACTCAACTGGATTGACGTTATTCAGTGAGCACTTAATAGTGCTTTTCTGCTAAGTTCTGTATTAAGTTGTTAGAATATAAAGAGCAGTAAGAGTGTGCAAAACACAAACCCATGATTACCATACAGACATGTACACACGCAGCATCAAGGAAAAGGTAAACAATTTAACAGAGAAATGGAGGTAGGGGGGATTGGAGATTTTCGTAGCCAACTTCTATGCTCAAGATGGCTATGGAGGGATACACAGTAGGAGCTTGTGAGTGGACACAAAGGGAAAGACTGTTCCAGGGATGAGAAGGAGCAGAAATGGCAGAGATAAGCAGGAAGAAATAAGTGAATGAAATCATGGACACTAAACAACCTATTATGTTTCCCTCACCACTACTGACATTATTTGTCAAAAAATGTATTGCTCTCTAAAGACTATGAGCTCCGGTTGTTTTGAAGTTGAAATGATAAGTAGTCATAAAACTCACTCCAAATCAAACACTACGCATCATCTTGGTGGCTTAGCTTTTTGAATCATGCTAAGTTCTCATCAACGTCACATGCTAATAGGCAAGATTGGAGACCCAGGACAAGCAGCTGGAAAGACAAAAACACAACCCAGAGTACTTCTGCACAATGCCGCCCCTCTATGTTTTGGAGAGTTCATCATCTTAAACAATACTTCCTTTCTTTCCATAAAAATTCAGACATACAATAACCATAATTAAGTAACCTGCTTTCCCTCAACCCAATCAGCTCCGCTCTAATCACCATTTTCTTATTTTGAAAGAATATCATTATTTCACAGCTGCTTTATTTTTAATTAGAAGATGGATGTGATTTCACATCTGAGTTGGATATACTTCTGTTTGACATTAAGGGTGATGGTGAGGGGGTGTGATGATGGCAGTGGGCAGGGATGGAATGGAACATCAAATGCATTCACTGAAATTGTTGAACGTTTCCCTCTGTGTGTGTGACAAACATAAACATCTGGTACTTATCGATGGCATGTAGACTATTTTACAGAACTTTATCAAACTCCTTTTGAGTTCTAGTGGCCGCTGTCTTTTTCTTTTCGTTTTTTTTTTTTTTTTTTTTTCGAGACAGAGTCTCACTCTGTCGCCTGGCCGGAGTGCAATGGCAAGATCTCAGCTAACTGCAACCTCCACCTCCCGGGTTCAAGCGATTCTCCTGCCTCAGCCTCCAGAGTAGTTGGGATTGTAGGCCCCCACCATCGTGCCCATCTAATTTCTGTATTTTTTTTTTTAGGAGAGACAGGGTTTCACCACGCTGGCCAGGCTGGTCTTGAACTCCTGACCTCAAGTGATCCGCCTGCCTTGGCCTCCCAAAGTGCTGGGATTACAGGCATGAGCCACTGCACCCAGCTGGTGGCCACTTTCTAAGTTACAATACATAGCACCGTCTGCAGAAGTGACCCAACACAATATGGGTATGAAATTCTAACACTGGTGGTGGAAAGTCTACCCACATCTTACTTTCACATTGTGCTCCACTCACAATGAGAAGACCTTGTTAGCAGATACAGAAGAGGAAATCCCAAGCCTTTCCTTTTGGGTGGTGAGAAATGCGTGACTAGAAGAAAACAGGTTTCCTCACCACTTCTAGGGGTGAAGGGGTGATGCTGTAGCAGTTCCTGGGTGGCGAACCCCCACCTCCCCACAGCATTGGGTTCTACCATGCTCCCAACTTACTCTTTGTTGTAAGATATCTACAGGAACCATCCACATGCACCATATGGCCATGGTATTGTCTTAATAATGACAGGAAACACATTCCCCAGACAAAGAGAAGCAAGGAGAAGCACACATTTTACCAGGAATCACTTGAGGACAAAGCAGCATGTGTAGTAAATCATGTAGCAAGTCTTTGCAAACTGCTGGTTAAACACCAGCACGCAGCCTTCCAGCCATGAAATGAATATCACTGCTTTCTATAATAATACATAACCAACCAATATTGGTAATGTCATAACGTGGAAAGCCTCATTTCTAAAATGAAAATCTGTCTTTCTCAATAAAATACTGCCCATTGAGCTAGCATTGGCAAGGGAGCGTTTACCAGCTTTTAACACTCCCAAGGCAGGTCAATACAAGGGCCTGAAAAAATAGAGGACAAAGAGCTGAGGTCTGATTAAAAACAGGAAAATATTTTTTGAGGGGGAGACTGTCGGATTTTCTTTGGGGCATCTCTGATGACTCAAAGAGCTGTTTAATTCATCACTTGACACTACAAGCTAAAGAAAATATTTTTAAGCAATTGTCTCATTTCCTTAGATAAAACACATGTTTTTTGACAGAGCCTGGGCCTGTGAACATCAGTGCTATTCTAGGCTCTGTGGGCTTAACTCACAGTACCTGACCATTGTGCTCATTAATTTAGGATCCTGGACTTCTTACTGTTACGAATCTGAATGCAGTCGCTTTAGAGTTAGTGACATAACTCCCTATCTCTTTCTGTGTTTTGTCCCTATGGTGGTATTACCTAGAAAAAATCCTGATGGCTAAGGCTAAAATTACCATTAATAACCAGAAATTCATGGTGCAACCTCTACATGTTAGGTATTTTATGAAGGGTTAAATTCATATACAGTGTCTCTTTCAATTCTTACAACAATCATACAAGGGACGTTTTATGGACAAAGAAACAGAGGAACAAAGTGATACGTACCTTTCTCAGAGTCACATAACTTACCAGTGTTTGACCCAGGACTTATACCCCAGATGAGACTGGTGGCCCATGTATGAGCCGCTACACCTATGCTATTCCCCAATTCATATTTTATAACCATAATGATTGGAAAGATAGTTTATAATTTCTCAGTAATAATAATGAAATCCAACAGCTTTTCTTTTTGGAGATTCATTATTTTATATAATTATAAGGAATATGAAATAATTTCCGATTGTGTTGACTATCAGTTGAACGTTAGCACTTGCTACTGAAAAGTAAAACTTTGCAAATAATTTATTCACGCTGTCGAAAAACAAAATGCTAGCAATGAATCATTTTGAGCAAAGGATAACAATGAAACACTTTAAAATTCGGGGAAAGAATAAAAATACCCAAGTAGAAGAACAGTGCCAGCTAGGAAAAATCTCATGAATTTTCTTTTAGTCTTCATTGCCTGAATTAATCCCTTTTTCCATAGTTAAATTAAAGGAGAGCATTTTCCTGCATGGAAACAAACAAAACCTTTGCTCATAGTAAAACAGTCCCAAGTGAATGAACTGATGAATTTTCCTACCAGAAGACTTGATCCAGCCAGTTAGAATAACATGAGATAAGGCTGCAACAGCACAGAGGCAGTGGAAGGGCTGGCTTCCCTGACTGCCACTGCAGTCACAGCAAAAGAACAACAAGAAAATGAGTAAGAAAAATGAAGTCCCCACACAAGGGCTGACCTCCGTCTCTTTTGGCAGATGAAAGGATATGGTGCTTACATGGGCTCTGGCATGTCTGGATTTATAGCACACTCTCCCACTCTCATGTGAATTTTTCTTTTTGCATAAATCAGGAGCAACTAATTAAAAAAGAAATATTTAATTCTGACATGTTCTTTGAACTGGAGTCCCATCTGGTTCTGTTTGAATAGTAAAATCTGCTGTAGTTGTTAAAATTGGCAAGTAGCATTGTCCAAAAGAAACAAAAGGGACTCAATGCAGCAGGTTAATACTCCAGCATTTCAACTAGAGACGTTGCCAGAATCCAGCTACCCAAATCGCTCCAATCTGGAAACCATAAAGATCAAATGTGAAGGTGAAGAATGCCATTTTTGGGTGGAGTCACTACCACTGCTCTACATTTTCTTAGTGTGATGGAAACAGCATCAGGCTCTGAAAGACCTTTGTTTGAGAGTGATGCATGGAACTGTGGCAAGCCACCAGAGAACGCTCAGCTTATTTTATGAAACACATTTAAGACAAATACAAGAAGCCAGTCTTCATGCATTTGACGCAAAACCTGAGGGCTTTTTTCCTCTTCCACATTATCTGGAGCAGATATAACTGTATTCACCAAAACCAGACAAATATTCCATTTATATTCCTCTCTTACTTGATAAACCTGTACAAATCTGGACACCAGGACACAATACATTCTGATAACAAAGAGGGAGAAAATGAAATGGTGCTGGGGTTTCTATACACTCTGAAATACAAGTAATCAACATCTAATGCAATTTGAAACTCTTATGTAGAGTCAAAGAGAATGGCTGATTACATCTCTATGCTTTAGAAAGGATTGTTTTACATTTTTAAGACATACACCAACCTGTGAAATCTTTTCTTCTTTAAAATAAAGTATTTTCCTTCAATGGCATGTTAACTTGCAGATGAATACCTGGGAAACCTTTAACAGCTTGGTCAAAAAGATGACATTTTAATGTCCCCTCCTCCCCTTCCTACAAAGAGACTTAGGAGTTCTTGCCAGGCAGTAAAAGACTCAGGGACTTAATACTTTTAATTAACATTTTTTGAATGCTTATTTGTAAGTTACATTTAATTTAAACCTGAGCCTAATCCTTTGATTTGGAAAGAGGACATGCTGTCAGAATAGACCAAATGTAATCCCTAATAATTTGGCTAAGATTTTAACTTAAAAACTTTCTGATAGAAATTGCCTAACTGAAATTTCTTAACAGAGAAAAAACAAGCATGCTACAGTTTTAAAACAATGATAATCAGTCTCAAATATGTATACATGGGATGAGAATCTTCCAGTCAAGAACCTCACAGGAGAATCAGAGCATGTGCTTTTGCTAGATTGGTTTACTTAATAAAGAGTTAGCGAGCATGTACTACATAGAAGGCATGGGCGAGTATCGTGCTCTCCTGATACAACTCTTGATTCTATCTGATTGTTTATGTGTAATATCCATGAAAGCTAGGAAAGTATTCTTCTAGTAGAAGACTGAGAGGGTAGGAATTGCATGGGTTAGGTAGGCAAGAGAAACGTTTGGGTTCAGTGCTGCTGATCTCGTTGACTGCAAGGATATAGCTCTAGATATCCTGTAAGATTAAGTAGAGTGTGTATACAGGTCTCTCGCTCCTAATATTTGTCAGCCCTAAAACAAAGAGAGTAACAGTAATAGAAGAATGAGTTAATGGCTGGTTTGGATTACAGCCACTTTGAGACTTGGTAGCAGAATCGGTGATCTCTGCACATAATTCAGTAGGACTGTATTATGTTGATAAAGTATTGCTGACGATTATTGTTTTTGTTTTTGTTACTATTAAAAACTTCTCTGGGGCAACCATGATGTGTCAGGTATTGTACTAAGTGCTAACTTCCTGTCCCTCATCTTACATTTTCTCAACTGTCCCTCAGACAGGTTTTACAGATAATGAAGCTGAGACATAGCGCAATTAAGACCTTTTTTTTTTCTTTTTTCACACTCCTGGTCTTTCTGAGCAATTATTACCTCTGCTCGGAGTCTAGCAACTGATAAACTATGGAGCGCAGAGTGTCTGCTCACACAGCTGCATCCCAAAGCCCAATCATGGAGCTTCACACATCGTAGCCACTCAAACTAAAAGTGTGAAATTACAGTAAACTGAAGGATGCCAAGTATCCTGATAAAAGCATTTAGTCCATTAAATCCAACACGCATTTACTGTATGCCAGGATCTGGAAGCACACAAGCCTATATGGCAGTAATGATGTTATGAGACTGAAAGTAAAAAGTGTCAGCCTAGTTATAAGTGGGGCATTATCAGATTCAGAAGAAGGGAAAATTACTTGTGGAAGGGGCTAGAAAGGGCTTGATGGAAAACAGGTCGTTTGAACCATTCAAAGGGGACCTCATAGGATTGGGGGTTGGACTTTTGTGGGGGGAAGCCGAGGCGGCCAGAGTTGATGAACTAATGGCAGAAGAAAAACAAAAATAAAAAGTAAAAAATAAAAAAATAAAAAAATCCCACCCAATTGCCTACATTTGAAAATATTTGCTATGAATATTTTCCTTCCTCTTTTTGGGATGGAGTCTGGCTCTGTCACCCAGGCTGGAGTGCAGTGTGGATCTCAGCTCACTGCAACCTCCACCTCCTAGGTTCAAATGATTACAGTTGCTGGGACTACAGGGGTGTGCTACCATGCCCAGCTAATTTTTGTATTTTTAATGGAGATGGGGTTGTGTCCTGTTGACTAGGTAGGTCTCCAGACCTCAAGTGATCTGCCCACTTTGGCCTCCCAAAGTGCTGGGACTACAGGCATGAGCCACCATGCCTGGCCCAATGAATATTTTCCTTCCATCTAGTATCTCATGGCAAAATTCCTTTGGAGAGCAAAGATAAGTGTCCTCCCCCACTGCACACACACACACACGCACAAATACGCACGTGCACGCACACGCGCACACACACATTTTGCACGGGCCTTTGTGTAGTCCAGGAGTCTAGGCTGTGAAGTGTTTGGCTAATGACAGAAGGGCAATGAAATCTTCTTTGTAGGTATGCTTGAAGTTCATGATCATGCACTACACTGTTGAGGTAATTCTGCTAAAATGTGCGGTTTCACTGCCTCTGGGAGTCCAAGCATTCCTGGGAATGAGACAAAACCTCAATCTGCATGAGTCAGCGAGACTTCTCTCTTGAGTCTAGCAGCACACACTGCAGCTCCTACCCGCTGTAGATGTCTACATTTAAAATAAAACCTGTCAATGAAATGGCAGAGAAACTGCGCATGCTTTCTTTAGAGATTCACGCTTCTGTTGAAATCACACTGTTCTCACCTTAAACATTTAAGGAGAAGTTCATGAGCTCAGAGCATGATCTTCTAATGATGGGCAGTTGTGTTTCTAATATCCAGCCCAATGTGGAGAGAACTTGATGTGTGGCGATTATTCATTCACAATACAAGTAAGTGCTAGGTGCTTGGATGAAAGGGAGTGAAGGTGGTAAGATTCCTGCCCTCTAGATAGTGAAGGAAAAAGTCAAGTAAACAGTAAATCACAATACACAATTAAAATGAATCAATGCATTCTGGCACAACAGAGAGAAAACTGGGGTGATGCAGGCAGCATATGGTGGAAAACAGCACAGATCCCAGAAATAGTTTTATAGCTTTGACCTGCAGGAGTGACCTGGATAATGTTAAGCAAGTTACTTAGTCCATTCAAGTCTTCGTTTCCTCTTCTCTCGAACAGAAATGCCAATGCTTACCTCATTTAGTCATTCTGCATGGCTAGTATGAAGATCACGATGATGCATATATACACATATTAACCATAAGAATGTGACCTAATTTTTTTTACCTAGTCTTTTGGGTAATTGGAGTGGGTGCCTACATGTGTTTGTGTGCGTGTGGGTGGGTGGGTGAGTGTGCATAGTTTTGCTGGTAGTACCTAGATTATAATTCCTTTGAAGGAGACAGAGAGTCTCTTTCACTTTAGGCCAGGCACGGTGGCTCATGCCTATAATCCCAGCACTTTGGGAGGCTGAGGCAGGTGGATCACTTGAGCTCAGGAGTTCAAGACCAGCCTGGGGCCGGGCGCAGTGGCTCAAGCCTGTAATCCCAGCACTTTGGAGCCGAGACGGCGGATCACGAGGTCAGGAGATCGAAAAAGCATCCTGGCTAACCACAGGTGAAAACCCCGTCTTACATAAAAAAATACGCAGAAGAACGTAGTGCCGACGAGATGGGGCGCCTGTAGTCCCAGCTACTCGGAGGTCTGAGGCAGGAGAATGGACGTGAACCGGGAGGGTGGAGTTTCAGTGAGAGCCGAGATCGGCGCACTGCACGTCCAGCCTGGGCGACGAAGAGCGAGACGTCCGCCTCAAAAAAAAGAAAAAAAAAAAAAAAAAAAAAGACCAGCCTTGGGAACATGCAAGGACCTCTTGTTCCTCTACAGAATTATAGAAATATTAGCAGGTGTGGTGGCATGCTCCTGTAGCCAGGCTACTTGGGAGGCTGAGGAGAGGATCACTTGAGCCCAGGAGGTCGATGCTGGAGTGAGCTGCAATTGTGCCACTGCACTCCAGCCTGGGCAACAGAGGAAGACCCTGTCTCAAAAAAAAAAAAAAAAAAAAAGAAAAGAAAAAAGGTGTCTTCTTCACTTCAAATTCACCTATTTTCACATATAGTGGCTGATTCTTAACAGATGCTCAATAAATGTTTGTTGAATTTAAATTCGATGTTATGTAAGTCTAGCATTGCCAGCAAGATCTGAAACTCCTTTCCTCCAAACTGCCTTGTCATTAAAGTCAATGTTAAGGTGTTTGAGCAACTGACTTGCACCCTTAAACTAGGAATGTGGCTACTCTTATCTTAGCATTTCTAACTGCAAATATTATAATGAATCATAAACTTGCTAGTTCTTTGAAGAGTCCACTTAAAACTAGAGTCTGCTGACTGATGAGTTTCACTGGCTAGGTCCACACCATGTGAAGTATTCCTTTTTATTTATTTCTCAAATGACCTCTCCCTAACTTAATAGTGGTTCTCTTCCAGGAGTTAACCCCAAAGGCATCAGGGATTAAACACAATTTTCACTATATCTATTATGCTCTCAAGTACCTCACTCAAACCTCTTCTCAACCTTCTTATTTTAGAGTTAAGGTTATTTGCAAGCATGACGTCTGCAGGATGTTTATGTATCAGATGTTTATCTACCTGGTATCTCAGACTTCTCCCATACCCTTCCTGTATTTTTGAAAATATAACAACATCAGAAATTGACTGCATCACTAGAGTGACCGCATCACCATGGTTTTACCGAATTAACATACGATCTTTTGTAAGTTGTTGGAATTGTAGCTTTCTGTGGCTAGGAAATGAATATAGACTTCAGATCTTTTGCAATCTTTGTGTTTCTTTGTCTCATGGTCTTTGAGAAGCAGCCTCACAAGCCAAACAAAAAAAAGCCTCATGGAAGAAGTCTTGGAGGTGGCTGTGCAATGAGGCAAGGATGTCTGACACGTTTCCAAGGTGCAGTTATTCACACACACACACACACACACACACACACACACACACACACACCTCTCCAGGCTTTCAGCAGTTTAAAGAAATTTTCAAACCTAAAATACCAGGAAAGTATTAAATAGCATGTACAGGTATGGTGTATTTTGATTTTTAAAGTGGTTATAATGTGCTACCCATAAAGTTTTATCTGCACTATTGGGGTGATTTCTAAGTGACTCAAGATAAACACACACTTTTACTCAAACAGCATCTGTCTATTCCAGCACAAACAAATGCGTTGTTGATTATTGGTTTTGCAGTTAATCACGCCTTTAATTTTTCTACCTTCCCCTTTAAACTTGGTTTCAAAAACAAACACAAGGATGAATTTCTGGAAACTAAAGACTTGCAGATGAGGGTGATGGTCTAAATCAGTCTTTTGGCCTATAAAGTTTGACAGCATCTTTTTACACCAATTTTCCATGTATTTCCCGGTGATCTAGGTGGGCCTCTCCTGGTAATGAGAGTTTCCTGTGCTGATGGAGAACTTGGAAGTGCAGGTGTCCAAAGAAACTCTCCTTGGCATTAAAAATCCTGCAAGGAGCTGATGGGATTACTGAGATTAAAGTCAGCCGCCAGCCTAAGGTTATAACGAATGCTACCCTGGAGACAAGAACGAAGAGAAAGAACAGGCTGCCTAGGTACAGCTGGTTGTCAGAAATTGTGGGTAAACAGTTAGTCTCTGAAGGAATGCCAGTCATTCCTGAGAACAGATGAAATGAACTTCTCAATTTAATATTTGGTCAACTGCATTTCCCTGTTGGAAGCTTACCTTTCAGCCAGGAACTGTATACGCTGATTTGTTTTTGAAGCTCACATTAAGGGGATGGGGAAAGCTTTGCAAAAATGAATTTTCAAAGAACGACCCTACAAGAAAATCATGTGTAATTAGAATTCACAGCAGATGTTTGGAACTGAGCAAAGGCCAGCCTAGGGCAGGAGAAAGGCAGTCAAAATACAAATGCCATGCATGGAGGTAGAAAATGAAAATGAGGAAGGAAAAAAAGTTACCCAGTTGTCTGTGGTTTCTGTGCTCCTCCTGGGAGAAAGGGGCAAAGCATAGAATTATTCTGTGCTCTGAAGACATGTACTCCCTTTGCCATCCAAATACTGTCAGTTGACAGAACTCAAATCCTTTTCATATTCCAGAAAAAAAAATCTATCAATACTAATTTCGTGCATTTCAGCCAGGGTCACACAACGGAAAAGATGCATCTGTACAACAACTTTCAAACCATAGGAGGACAAACACAGATGTCACACTAACTACATCATGTTAATCCTCTCCTAGCACTGCCTGAAGTCCTTAACGTAGTGGAAGCTGTGGCTCACATCATTCCACTGGAACCGTTCTTAACACACGGTTGGATACTTCTATTTCAACCACATACTTGGAGGTGACAAGAGGTGAAACACTTTTTTGGTGGACATGGCTGTACTGTTGTATGTGTGTGGTGGTGTGTGGGGGGTGCGTTAGGGAAATCTTTGACAGAAAAAAATAGGGCTAAGGCACATGTTTGGAAGGGTTAAAAAAAAAAAAGACATTCCTTTCATACAATCTTCCAGGTTTTCAGAGCAATAGAAATCCTCTCACATTGCCATTATAGTTTTAGATGCAAAGTTAAGGATTAAAACATATCACTTTGAACGATTTTAATACATTGCCAGTATTGAAAAAGAAATGAACTGATTCTAGGCCGGGCGCGGTGGCTCAAGCCCGTAATCCCAGCACTTTGGGAGGCCGAGATGGGCGGATCACGAGGTCAGGAGATCGAGACCATCCTGGCTAACACGGTGAAACACCGTCTCTACTAAAAAAATACAAAACACTGGTCCGGCGAGGTGGCGGGCGAGCCAGCTACTCGGGAGGCTGAGGCAGGAGAATGGCGTAAACCGGCAAGGCGGAGCTTGCAGTGAGCTGAGATCCGGCCACTGCCCTCCAGCCTGGGCGACAGAGTGAGACTCCGCCTCAAAAAAAAAAAAAAAAAAAAAAAAAGAAAAGAAAAAAAAGAAATGAACTGATGCTTAATCTGTTTGAATTATTTTTAATAAAATATTTTAATTTGGATGAATTTTATATGAGAAACATAAATATTCTAAATCTAGACACTTTAAAGAAAGATAAGTAGATAAATAGATGTTTGTATTAAGCCCTTCTGGAAGAACAGCAACATTCTTCCACTAAGGAAACTGGAATACTGTATTATAGAAGTTGATAGTCGGAGCTGAATTTCAGCATAGAGAGGGTGAATCCCAAATCACCTTTTCCTGCCTCCTTTTACTCCTCCCCAGAAGACACGGGACTGTCCAGATGAAGGTCATGTAAGATGCTCAGTAAATGAATTCATCTGTTTATAAGTGGTTGATTTTAGAGGAAATAGCATGTTAAATGAACAAAAGTAATGTCTGCTTTTTCTTTACGTGGTAAATGACTGTTAAATAAATGAATTCTTGCATCTTTATATTGGAGTTTTCCAAACACATAACAGCATCCTTATAAATATATACAATATTTAGAAACTACATTAAAACTAAAGAAGTAATATAATGTATGTGCTGTAAAATGTTGCTGATTGAGACTGGCAATGATTAGTTTTGATTTGTAAAGGTATGCTAAATAACTAGGCCAGTAAAATTCTGCATGTTACACCCTCATTTTTTAAGGTGGAAAACTTCAGAAAATTATTTTCTCTTCTCCCCCTAAACTCTGTGTACCTCCAGAAGTATCAAAAAATGTTTCTTCAGTATTTCACATTTCACATGATTTTCTAACTTCTTTTCATTATCATGAGTATTTCCCACTGGAAATGTGATATTTCATTTCCAGATCCTCAAACTTAAGGCTCTGTGAAATTTCTTGCACCTGTAGCCATTAGCCTTTGGGTCTACCTGGGTCTCGGTCTTTTATCCTGAGATGGGATCTACTGCATCAGCTTTAGCCCTAGATAAACACACCAAGGCTAGACGGATAAGACAACTATAATGAGTTTCTTCATACAGCTGGATCCCTGGCTCTGTCTTTTCTTTTCTTCTTTCTGGGTTAGTATTATGGCCTACAAACTACTCAGAATGGAACATGGTATTTGTCTTCTTAAGGAAGGAAAAAACAGCAGATTTTGGCAGAACTTTAAGGTGTGAACAGTCTGTAATGGTGGGTAAGCCCATGCCTTCCAGATATTTCCTTCAAAGACTGGAGGGACATGAAAGATGAACCGTCTGGGCTTCATCTTGTCTTCCCCAGTGGGCTGCACTTTCTTAAAAGCACCAAGGAAAAGGCCCCACAAGTGAGGTTTCTATGTGAAATCCCCAGAGGAGCTTCACGATGAAGCCAACCTGAACAATTATTTGATCTAAGAAAAAAAAATCTTGTGAATTAAAAAAATTTGCTATGTGCTGCCTCACATAATTATCAATAGTGTTTGAGACAAATTCCAGCTATACTCCATATACTTATATTTTCATCTTACACAAGCTCAGGGTACTAGCTGATTGAGTAAATTTATTTTTAATAGAATCACAGAATTTTAAATGCTTGAGACAACCCAAGCATCTGTCTGGTCCAATCACCCATCCCCTGGAGAATTTCATCTATAGCACTTTCAGGCTTGCTAAAAGAATAACGGAGCTTATTTGTTTATTTTTCTAGATCCAAAATATGTAGTCAGAAGTTTAAAGCATTGGAATTGTAGGAAGAATAAAACTTTGGTAGAATTGAGACATCTCATTCTCCTGAAGGAAGGCAATTAGAATAATGCCATAAATGCATTTTAACCCCTTGGGGTAAACAGAGCTGGGAAAAAAATGCCCAAGTCACATGCACAAGTGCATATGTGATCATGCTCAATCCTAACATGTGCAATTAGTCTCAAACACTCTGTTCAGTAGTTGGAAATACAAAAGCATAATGCATTTTATTACTATTGGGATTTATAAAACATTTTTAAATTTAATCTACTTTCTTCCCTTTATTTGAATCTTGAATTGAATGAGATTAGATGGCTAAGGGAGGGAGGGAAGGAGAAAGAGAATGGAGAAGGAGGGTGGAGGTGTGTGTGTGTGCATGCTTGTGTCTGTCTATGTTTCAGATCAGCATCCAAAATTGCTATTCTGACATGGATCAAAACTGCCATTTTGATGTGGTGCTTTCAAATGGTGCATTAAATGAGAACTACACAAGGTATAAAATCCTCATCCACACCAGGGATTTGGAATTTCCAGGGTTCAGCTCTCTCTCACCTTTGGAGAAGGTGGTTGTGGATGTGCTAGAAAAGTTTTAACGTATGGGTTCTGCTAATTCTGAAGAACACATATTTTTTTTTGCTCTGGTGCTTTCAAATTACGATATGAAAGTATTTAAAGCTTAGGAGTCGGTGTGTTACCTTACACACGACATAAATGTAGCCATTGCTCCTAAATGTGAACATTAATGCACTCTGTAAAAGGTGCAATTATTACCGCTGGGACAGAAATCAACAAACCCCACCAAAGGAATTTCTTAAAACTGCTATCATAAAATCTGTGCATGTTATGGATTTCATTAACATTTTACTCCCTGAGGATTCCCAATTGTATAATAACAGAAGTTCTTTAAATTTTAAATACCACAGACAGGAACAGCCTTTCACCCAAAACAGATGTGAAACCATCAACCTTACCTCCTTATTGGTCCACAGATATGAAACCAGTTGGTAATTGATAGCTTTTAATGTGTTGCTATTTAGGTTACAGAAGTGGAAACTTAATATTATCTTTCCCATGAAAAGATAAGTTATTAACCAATAGACAGCCTTTTCAACCACAATTCTTTCCTCTTGATTATATTTGAAGTTAAAAAAAAAAAAACAAAACCCAAGAACTGTCTGATTTACATACCACATAAAAACAAAACTAGGTAGACAAAGGTTGGTGACATCCAGTGTTCATGTGTCAAAGAGCTAATTTCAGTCTTACTTTGCCTGAATCTTGTCAATGGTAATTTGCAATTTTATCCTGTGCTTCCTTTTCTTAATCCTGTCCTTATTAGTGCATTTTGAGACCCAATGGTACAGCCTTCTAAAATAACATCTGTATTTATTTAGCTAAAACAGTTCACGTTTAAAAGCTAAAATAGGGAAGCCTAAGATAAATAAGCAGGAAGGTTTATGAAGCTATTTTCTGCATAAGGTAAACAAATACATCTGTATTTTTGGAAAACAAAAGAGCTACGGTTCTGTTCAAATAATGTCTACAAGCAGTCTAGAAGTGATAAAAGCCAGCCAAACAGCAATGAACTTTTTCTTTCAAAAGGATGATTATATGAAAAAAAATGACTTGATTAGAATTTTAGGATCTACTATGTCAGTGGTTTTCAAGTAGGGGTGATTGTTCCTTCAATAGGATATCTAGCAATGTCTGGAGACAGTTTTTGGGTTTTACGACTTACGTGTGTATGTATGCTATGTGCTTCTAGTGAGCAGAGGCCTGGGACACTGTTCAACATCCTATCTTGCACAGGTCAATCCCTCCAAAAGAAAAAGATTATGCAAATCAAAATGTCAGTATTGCTCAGACCAAGAAACCCTGTTCTAGATGTAGTCTAAACCATGTAAGTTAAAGCTTCTGCAGTGATTGTTCAATTTCGTAAGCACTATTTGCCAGTCAGCAAATAAGTAGGGGTAGGCTCAGGTTTAAACACACTTACTTGGTCTTCAGGACACCAGTCTCAAAAGAGACTGAAATCCATTTTCATCTTGTTACAATGGAGTAGGAGCAGGCATGCTAAGATTCTAGTCCAGGTTCTGTCATTAACTTCCTCTGTGGTCTTTCAAATCACTTAACCTCTGAACTTATGCAAAATAAGGGATTTAGACAAAAGGATGCCTGTATCCCTTTTAGTCTTAAAGTTGAGATATCCCTGAAAGAAAAATAAATTCTTCTCTAGACTATAACTATGAGTGTTTGTTTCAAATAGACGCTGCATCAAACAATAAGAAACCAAAAACTGTAAGTACAATGGAAAGTTGATGCTACACAGGTAATTTATTTGTAAGAGTAATTCTACCTGAACAGTGGTGGTTCTTGAAGAATTGTCTTTTCGGTGATGCTTCATCATCAAAATCTAAGAGGCTTTTTCAAATATCATACATTTTCCTTAAGGTGTGTTGACATGAAATTAGTATAATCATTGGACTGATTTTTTAAGCTGAATTAATTAGTCAACTTGACCAAAATGGTTAAAATCATCTTGGTGATTTTTTTTTTTTTTGTAATTTCTACAAAACAAAACAATTGGTTAAAAATATGCAAATAATCATCTCTCATGTGTGCACCTGTTTTCCCCAAATCATACCCTCCTTAAAAAGCAAACAAACAAACAAACAAACAAAACCACTTAGAATTTAATCCATCTCTACCTACATACTCCCTTCAAATGACTTCCTGTGATATAAAAAGCCATGGTCCCAGGACGACATTAGGAAAAGTTCCTCAGGACGCTGTAGATTTTGGAACAGACTTCCTGGGTGGAAACTCAGTCATAGGTAACAGACCTCTGCTTTGTTAATTGTTAGTGTGTAAAGGATTTATTTTATGGAGGAAGTAGAAGTCAATGCAGAATCAGGGTAAGCACCAAAAGCTCACATTGGTGAATTTTTTTTTTAAAGCTAATTGTCTTCCTTCCAGATGAATGTTTTCGTTGAAACAGCATGTTAGTATTAGTTGCAATAAACACACACACACACACACACACACACACACACAGCACACCTGGGGAATCCACATTCATTTGAACAGCTATATTTTCCCTAGTTTTGCCAACACTGTATTTTACATGCATCATTCCACATTTGGGTAACCCAGTGAGCTATTTTTGTCAGTTCACTACTCATAGATTTATAAAGTATCATTTTAATGTAATTTTGGCAATTTACTAATGATCTGAACGAGTTAATACACCCTCTAAAGTATCTGGTTTATAGGCACAGAGTGTTGACAATCAGGATAACCTGGCCCTATCTATGCTCTGGATCAGTCAATTTAGCAGGTGGACCCAATTTTGAATACAACACTATGGAAAAAACCTGTGAGAAACTAGCAATTTTTGTGAAAAAATCAAGGCGATACCTGTTCCACACTCAACCCATTAATACCAGAGAATAAAAAATTTGTCCACAAAGTTTAGCAGAAAAGAAAATTGTATATGAAACGTGTTAAAACAAATGACATTCTAAAGCTTTAAGGTAAATTACTTCAGTTTCTACTCTCAATGTGTGGAGATTTTAACTTTAAAGATAAAACAAGGGTTTCAAGTAACAGATTCTTCAAATTGAGTATGTCAGCACTCACTCATCCCACCTGAAATGTGATAAAAATATATCATACTACCATTTTTCAGAGGAAATATTTCCAAGGGCTCATAAGTTACTTCATTCTGTTTGGTCTTAAAGGAAGTCCAGGCAGGCCCTTCTCAGCTCCTGAAATCACGTCTATGCCATTGTGTTATTTTTCATGCTCATTCTCACCAAGTTGTAACAGGCAATTCAACTTTTGAATCATGACAGAGCCACTTTGGAAGTTGCCAGAATCAACAGCTCACTGCTCTGGATGGAATGTTGGTGAAGTGTATGGACGGGAAACCTCGGAGGACTGCAGAAAGGACCCCAGGTCTGAGGGTGGCAAACCTGACTGTGTCTGACAGTCTGGTCTGCGGCGCATCAGGCCTGATGACCCATTAGCCTCGTCTGTGGCCCATCAGGCCTGATGCCAGGATTAGTTATGTATCTCCGAATAGCTGGCATGAGAGTATCTCTAGCGTACCTCAATCGCAAGAGCACCCAGTGAAAAACATAATCAGAGTGGCCAAAGAGCTTTGCAAGCCTCCGCTGCACCCTGGCTGGGTGTCAGATCCAGAGGCAAGTGGCAATGCATGTGGCTGGCCACGGTCTGACTTCTCCTTCTGTGCCTGCTGTCTTGCTTCCTGAGTCTGAGGAAGGATATTCACGTGCATTGTGTAAGACCAAGATTTCTCACAAGTTATGTCTTTCTCTGGAGTCAGGACTTTGGTGAACTATTTTACCCCACTGGGCCTCAGTTTTCTCACGTGAAGATGGGGATAAAAATCTCTGGTCAACTGACCTCACTTAGTAAGATTAAAATAGGACGTATATAAAAAGTGCTTTTGGCCAGGCGCGGTGGCTCATGTCTGTAATCCCAGCACTTTGGGAGGCCGAGGCAGGCAGATCACTCGAGGCCAGGAGTTCAAGATCAGCCTGGCCAACATGGGATGAAACCCCGTCTCTACTAAAAATACAAAAACCAGCACGGTGTGGTGGTGCGTGCCTGTATCCCAGCTACTCGGGAGGCTGAGGCAGGAGAATCGCTTGAACCGAGGAAGTGGAGGTTGCAGCAAGTCAAGATCGTGCCACTGCACTCCAGCCTGGGCAGCAGAGCGAGACTCTGTCTCAAAACAAAAGTGCTTTTGTAAGGGAAGAGTGCTATGGAAACATAAGATTTTGTTGTTAGAATATGTGTCAGAATTAATTTTAAAATCTTTAAAGCAACCTTAAAGGCCACTTAGATTGGACCAGTTTCTCATGTTGAACTTAGAGGAAGGGCATTTACTTTCTTTTGACACTATTGTCTCAAATGACTAAACATGACTGTGTGTGTTTCAATTCCATTCAGCCCATCTCCCTACCACACTAAGGGCTTTCATTAATGGTATCTGCTTCCAAAGTTCCTTCAGAGAGAAAATGGGGAAGACTTTAATATTATTTGAGAAATACATATAAGGCAAAAGGGAAACACAAAAATAAGCTTCTTCAGCAGGTTGGCTCCAGTCCTTCTTTTCTGGAAATTTCCTCCTTCTCATACCTCAGAATTAACATCTCACTAGAAAACGGAGTGGAGAAAGAAGAGGCTCTTGCCTCAAGGGTTTGCTGATGTGGTCTTACACCTACAGACTGTCTTCCTGGAGGTTTCCTTCGGTCTGATTAATCCATAAGAGGGCTGATTTACCAACCCAAACAGGATGTGGTTTAGAAGTCAACCACTCTCTGCTCCTCCGGAATAAGTGAAGGCATATATACTCTAGTACCACAATTTTTTTCCACAAGAGAAAAAGCCCCTAAATTTGGAGAAGAGTAGTTTCAGCCCAGGTTGGTTTGTCAAGTAATTTAATTTCTAAAGTCACTAGAGGGTGAGGTGATCCTGGTGCTATTTTTGTTTCTTCGAACAACAAAGTTCATATCCCACCCAAGTATTACGTCTCTTGTTTTTTTTTGGTCTCCTGGCATTTTAATCAGAGAAAAGTCACAGTTGTTTTGAGGAAAGCACTCCCAAGAGCTTTAATTAAAGCTGGAAGGATAAATCTGTTTACAGTGTGGTGAACACTATCATTAATAAAACATTGAAATAATTAACGAATTAAATTCTGCTTTGCGTGTCAATGGCTACGTTCAGGATCTTTGAGAACGTCTCCCCAGAAGACGCAGTACACTGTGTACTTAGTTTGCAGAAATGAAAAGGAAAAACTGAAACTGCATTTCTCTGAGACTCACAGATCATAGACTGAGAGAGCCTGAATGGAGTGAAGGCTACATTATCTTTATTTTATGGGAAAAGAAACTCAGTTTCAATGAGCTTAATGGCCTGGGTTCTAATGATGTGCTTGAAAAGGAAGACTTTTGATCGCACCACTGATACACAGTCTGTATTTTGTATCCTGGAATGATTAACCAGAAACAAAGGAAGGAAAAAGGTGAAATTAATAATAAGATCAGCAGCTCTGGGACACAGAATACAGAATGGAATAATCTGGAAAAAAAGGCAGGGCAGGCAAATTTCATAGTGTGATTAACTCTGCCATTGACAATGAGGGAATTTTAGCAGCTCAGGATATGAAGTGGTTTTTCAGCAGGATATGGCTGTGTGCAAACCTTCACACTGGGACTTCCTTCACGCTCCTTCTCACTAACAGACTCCTTGACTTGTTTTTAAGCTTTCTGGCAGACAACAGATCTCACAGGAAGCTCCAATGTGGACGTTCATATCGACAGTTAATGATGCATTGTTTTTTTTTTTCTTAATGCCACTCAGTAATTTCCTAGGGAAAACAATGGGAACCAAAGCTTGTTCCTGTCTTGATGGAAAGTCAGCTTCCAATATCGCCTTATTAATTTAACACATGAAAGTATTTGTATACTTGTTGTTGCTACAGCAACTTATTTTGTGGGGGCATATTTCATGCAAAATGTGAAAAATCTGAAAAAGAAAACAAACGTTATCTGCATATTTATGTGCATACAAATAGAAATGTATGTGTGCTAAGGTTCTTGTGATTAGAGGTATGTGCCTCTTGCCCTCAGTCTAAATTACGCTGTACTTGTTGGTTAAATTTACAAAACATCTATCTAATGAAAACAACAAGCCAACCACTTCCAAGGCATTTCAGAAAAGCTGGAAACACATGAAATTATTCATAATTAGGTGATCGGTGGATGATAACAGCACCCACCCTGTACACAGCACAATGAGCATGTAAATGAGCCTGCTGAGCTCGGAAGGGGAAAAACGGTAATTTTACCTCAAGGTGAACCTGAAGCTAAGCTTTTGTGACTTTCACCTTTCAGAGGGATGGAGCAGCAAAGTCCCTGCATGCTAGGCTTAGAAACAGGAAGCACCCAGCCCATCTCAACGTGATTCGGCAGGGAGGTGATGGACATTTCGTAAAATACACTTGAAAGTATATGAATGGGAATAAATGGCAAAAATCCTGCATACTGTAATATAAACAAGTGGGTGTTAGAGTATGATAGACCTTGTTTCCAAGCCCATCACTAGGTCACTAGGTCACTAACTGTGACCTTGAGTGTTTACCCATTTCTCTGAACTTCAGCACCCTCATTTTTACAATGGGGATGATTATACCTCCTTCCCAGGATTGCAGTGAGGATCAGATAAAAAATATGTCAAGTACTTAGCATAGATCTGGCCACATTCTGTGCACTCGATAAAGGATCAATGTCCTATGAGTAGGACAATTGTCATTTAAGCTCTCCTCCCTCTAGCCAGATGGGGCCATGGCTTCCTGTTGCCCCTCAGAAGTTAAGTGTGGCTCTGTGATGTGCTTTGGCAGTGAAGGTGGGTGCAAGTGATCCAGCAGGGAGACCTGAGAACCATCACGATGAGCTGTGATCTTTCTTCCTCTGTGATATGGTCAAGCTTTGTGTCCCCACCCAAATCTCATCTTGATTTGTAATCCCCGGCATTGAGGGAGGGGCCTGGTGGGAGGTGATTTGATCATGGGGGCGTTTTTCCCCATGCTCTTCTCATGATAGTGGGTGAGTTCTCACAAGATCTGATGGTTTTATAAGTGTTTGGAAGTTCCTCCTTCCCTTGCCTCTTTCACCTGCTGCCATGTAAAACATGCCTGCTTCCCCTTCTGCCATGATTCTAAGTTTCCTCCCCAGCCATGCAGAACTGAATTAATTAAACCTCTTTCCTTCATAAATTAACCCAGTCTTGGGTAGTTCTTTATAGTGGTGTGAGAACAGACTAATACACTCTGCCTTGGGGCAGGCAACATTTCAGAGGACGCTGTTCCCCAGGTCTGGGTCCCGGTGTGAGAAGATATGGAGCAGACCCCAGCTGGCCCAGCCACAGAACACGGCATGAGCAAGAAGAAAACCCTCTAGTTTTGGGAGTTTGAGGTACCTTGCTTCTGCTGATCATGTTTTCTCATTGGCAAAAAGAGATGGATGATTTGAGATTTTTTTTTCTTCTGGGGCAATCTCAGATTGTGTCTAACTCCAAAGAATGATGTAAATCTGTTCTGTTGACAAATGCTTTGTGAGAGGCCATGTAGTCTCAGTGTTTTCACTGACAAGAGAATTCCCTTGCACAGAAGAATTGCTACAGTTGCAGTTTCAGAGCTCCTGGAAGACCACCATTTCTACCTTAGTGAGAGCTTCCCACAGTACCAAGAATGGGACAACGTTACTGATACAAGAGTGCTGGGAAGGGAGGAGTATGGTCCCTTTAAATGATAGGGAAGGGGGAAGGGAAGTGCAGGGTAGAGAAAGGAGAGTCCTTGGCTAGCGCTCCACCCCCACGGACCAAAGTGAGGACAGGTACTCCCACTTTCTTGTCTGATGGAAATGCTGCATTTTCCAAGACCACCCGGGCCCACCACGCCCCCATCCTGGGCCTTGAATAACCTGAGACCCTAGTGGGCAGATACACAAGCGGCTGGACGTCATAAGGAACACAATGGGGGAAGAAGGCACAAGTGGCTGGTCGTCGAGAGCCCACCCGTGGAAGAGCACACCAACAGGCACCGGCGGAACGAAGTGGAGTTTGCGCGGAGCTGTTGGAGAAGAGTCCAGGAGAAAACCATCTCCCTTCCGGCCCCCCCAACAATAAAACCTTGCACTCATTATCCAAGATCACGTGTGATCCGAATCTTCCTGTACACCAAGGCAAGAAACCCTGGGATACAGAAATCCCTCTGTCTTTGTGATAAGGAAGGGGGTCTAATTGAGCTGGTGAACACAAGCCGCCTATGGACGGCAAACCAAAAGAGCACCTGTAACACGCGCCCACTGGGGCTGCGGCTTGTAAACATTCAGCCTTAGACACTGCCGTGGGGTCGAAGCCCCACAGCCTGCCCATCTATATGCTCCCCTAGAGGTTTCAGCAGAGGGGCACTGAAGAAGCGAGCCACACCCCTATCGCACGCCTTGTGAGGGAGACAAGGAGACCTTTCCTGTTTCATTACCATAAAAACATGCTTAGTGCTGCAAAATGTAAGCTTCCCCAGAGAGGCACATCTGTCAATCATACTGAACTGCTTGTTGGTTTGGGGATGTGGGAAAACAAGTTACCAAGAGCTATTTTGACACAGGCAAATTCATTTCGTTTCTGACTTAATCTAGAGATGGATTCAGCAGTCCCAAGGTAGACGTCTCATCTTTTCTCACCCTCTACATATTTCTCAGTGTTGGAGGTTAGGGTGAGTTCAGTCTCCTGTAATAGGCCATTTCACTTTAAGTGTATGTTAAACTAATATTGACCTTTCCAAAGTAAAACAAAATCTGGTATTTGTGCTTAAAAGACTGAAGCAGCAATAGATGTGGAAAGTAGAGGATTAATCATCTTTTTTTTTTTTTTTTTTTTTTTTTTTTTTTCCTTGCTTGGAAACTCTCTCTGGGAATTAGTCATTTTATATCTAGCAATAAACGTAAGACAGGCTCCGACTATTCTCCTGAAAAGGAAGCCTGGATCCTTCAGCAAATAATCTTTTGTATAATTTGCCCACAGTTTAACCCACAGATCCAGCTATGGATGTTTCATTTAACAGTGAGTGAAAAACTCAGGACTGTCAGCATCAGGCCTTTGGGTGGGAATACCCAGATATCAAGATTGGGCAAGTGGGCATTAGGAGTGGTGCCAGGGATGAGAGGGGTAGACGGCTGGAAAAAGGGGTCAGTGGTGGGGATGTGGGGCAGACGAGGTATCTGTGGGGATACATAAGTGACAGCGAGAAGGGAATGTCAGAACAAAGTGAGGAAAGTAGAGGCAGCATCACTAATGAGGACACAGGTATGTACATTTCATGCCTAAACATGGATATCTCATCAACGGAGAGTGCCTTCAACCAAACCCCTTCTTGGATCTGTGCTATATAGACCTACGTGGAAAAACACACTCCAACCTTTCCTTCCCTTCTCCTACCCTGAACAAACAGAAATCTATACTTGGAAACAATTATTTCATACACGTCTATAAACAGGATTCATATATTTTATCCAGGAAATAAAAACATGCCAAAATAGGAAGCCCATTAACAGACAGTGTGTAGTTGGGAAAAATCAGATCTTGGAGCTGTTATCAAAGTGAGACACCTGTACTCACATTCTCGGAAGAGTAGTATGTAAGTATCTGAGAAGATAAATGGGTTTTCAGGGATGTCATCTGGGCCTGCTTTTCTCTGATTGTGTAGTGATGCGCTCATTTTGCAGTGATTTATACCTGATGGCCGTTAACCTATCTTCTCATTGGAGGCCATTTGGCACAGTACCACTTTCTTTCAACAACCTCTCTAGACAGTCAAAAACTTATTCAATCCTAGATAGGCTTGATCTTATGCTGCATACCTGTATCCACTCTCGGTAGGAATCTTCTCCAGGAGTCCACCCATTCTCAGGATAGTTCAGGCGGGAGCGCTCTGCAGACCAGTTGGTGCTATACTGGGAAGAAGCTGTGATCTGGTCAGAATGAATTTCTCCTGATTCCATGCCCAGAGCTTCCATACATTTGAAATCTGAAGGGAAAAACAGGGCCCAAAGTCATCAAAACATAGGGGATTTATGAAATTTAAAAAAGAAAAGATGCATTTTCTTTTTTAACTTGACAAACCAAAGAGTTCATTCATTCAAAATTCTTTAAAAAGATGGTAGTAAGGGACTTACTGGAATATAGCACTGATACTTGGATTTTCATGGCAATATTTAAAAATAAGGTTATCAAGATCATACAGTGATTAATAATTTTCCCAAGTGGACCTAGGTTGACAAAAAGACAATTTGAAATGTACCAGGAAATGATGAAAATTCTGATTTGTGTTCACAGTTGAGTATGTGTTTTTATAACTATCTATGGCTCTACCTGTCATATGGGTACACACAAAAGTTGTATTTAAAATAAAATTTTGTATTAAATCATTTCTTTTAATATCAAAGAGAAATGAAAAAAGACTCTATGTCTAGTTACAATTCATACTCAAAGGATGGTAGATCTTAACTCCCTGTCTTTCAGATTCTACTATTGGCACCCAGACCACCTCTTCCTGACTTCCTTTGTTCTTATGCCCCGCCTCTGGCCTGATCATGACTATTAACATGATTAGCTTATTAAAACACACAATTATGCATTGGGGGTAAACTGCACTGTCACATGGCCCCAAAACACCACAGTTTTAGAGCACAAAATCAAAATGCTCACAACAGTGACCATGAAACATCAAAATTTATATTCTCTGAGGACTAACATCCTCAGTTTGATGATACTGGGGAAATGAGCATTTAGCTTTAGGAAAATGTTAATCCAAAGTACACAAGTGAAAAAAAGCTTTAGCGATTAAAGGGAAGGTCTTCAACCATCCAGAAAATCTCAGCTAATCAAAATTCCCCATTTTCTGAATTTTCTGTCAATAACAGATAAGGTTTTAGGGCATACAAGGTTTTCTTGCAATGGCTTCATATTTTTAAGCTTAGCTTTGTTATTTGTAATATAACAATTATTTACAGGCACAAAAATACATAAATCAATTAGTCCAATAAATAAAATACAAATAAGGTTTTGAAATTTCACTGGCCTCTTTATTTTCCAGTGAGATCTGCTGTAGAAGATATGAGCATATCTGTAGGATACCTCTCCAAACACCCCTTGTCCTCTCCCTATGTTACTTTACAGCCTGGGAGCTAGAGCTGATAATTGCACAAACAATTTACTCTTTGTTCTTTTTTGTTGTTGTTCTTGAGACTGGGTCTTACTCTGTCAACCAGGCTGGAGTGCAGTGGCATGATTATAGCTCACTGCAGTCTTAAACTTCGGGGCTCAAGCAATCTTCCCGCAGTCTCCCAAGTAGCTGGGACTACAGACATGATCCACCATGCCCAGCTAACTTTTCAATTTTTAGTACAGTCAAGTTTGCATTATATTGCCAAAGCTGGTCTCCAACTCCTGGCCTCAAGCAATCCTCCTGCCTCGCCCTCCCAAAGCACTGGGATTACAGGAATGAGCCACCAGTCCTGGCCTTATTCTTTGTTCTTTCAGATTTTTTCTTGGGCCTTTAAAAGACCTAGAGACCACAAAAACTTTGAGGAAGTGTTGAGCTAGCTGAGTTGAATATTTTAATAGAATACAAAAAATATAATGGCTTCCTCCAGCATCTTCCACAACCAAACCACTGTGCATTATCCACACTTTGTTACTGCTCTGTCAGTGAACTACCGCAGATTTGTTCTTATCATCTGGGATAGATGCCTGTCCTCTTATGATGCTCAGCCTTGTATGCATTGGAGGGTGCCAGGTAGATGCTCTAGTCACATTTCATTGTTTCAAGGCACTGTTTTGCCATTTCCCACTTTCTCCCATAATTTCAGAGGCTCCCAAGCAGGCTTCTCACCCACAATTTTATAAAGAAAGCACACCAGATAGTTCTTCCTATTGATACTAAAAAAAAAAAAACATTTAAAAGAGAAAAACAGATACCTGGCACCCCCGTTCACAACACATTACTTTAGTGCTTCATGTGGCCGCAGGTGTGTGAGCAGGAATAACAGTGAGTATTTACTACAGGGCTTTGCAAAATGAATAAACACTGACCTTCTGAGACACTGCTCTGCAAGACACTGTAGTTTGCTGAGAAACCTTCTTTTGCTATTGCGCTGTCGGTGTAAAAAACCATGGAGAGAATGCCCGATGAAGATCGGATTCGACCTGGTGTTTTCTGTCCACAGTAACGCCCAATGTGAGGGCCAACTGGAAAGGGAGGAATACAGACAATGTCAAAATGTCTTTTCTCCGGCAGCAGATGCAAGAATTACCATTTACAAACATGGGTCCCGGCAGAACCCAGAAGTGTTTTCTAACCCAAAGCAAGGCTTCCCTAAGTTAATTGGTTTGCAGTGAACATACTGGATTGGGTTTGCGGAGAAGATTTTAAAGTGTACTCAGAAGGGCAGTAACAGGCATAACCGCATTCCCCAGTGAGCAGAACTGTTTTCAGGAACAGAATCAAAATGCTTGCTTCAATTGCAAAGAATGAGATTTAGGCTATTGAAGTGGCACCTTGGTACCCATTGGCAGGGCAAAACTGTATACACAGCCCAGCGCCAAAAGATTCCTGCTAAGCTGTGGTCACTGAGGTTTCTGAGTTACCTGTCCTCGCCTCTCTTGCCCTAGGGGAGATTCTGGGGATGCTGATGTCCAGGGAACCCTCTGGTCTGATCAGTCCCAGGGGTCTGATCCACAATTGACCTGTGATTGGCTTCCTCATGCTATCTTTTTGCCCTGGATTCTTATTATGATAAACATCACAGGCTTGGACAAAGGACAGTGGATTATGTCCTACTCAGGGCTTTATGTGAAGACAAATCATTGTAACCATGTAAAAAGTTGGAGACTACATATACCAATAATTTATAAATAATGGCAACCTATAATCTAAATGAAATAAAAATGCATCTGTCTGGCTTCTGTCCTAGTTTTTTCTCTCCTAACTGAGAGGTGACTTGTTTCCAGGGACCAAGAAATCACCAAAAGCATCCATTTGATTGTGCACACCAGGAAAAAAAGGGGACTTGAGGAGGCGAATGATTGGGAGCACCCACTAATTTATGTTAAAGTCAAATTGTTTGATGGCCGGGTGCAGTGGCCCACTCCTGTGATCCCAGCACTTTGGGAAGCTGAAGTGGGTGATCACTTGAGGTCAGGAGTTCGAGACCAGCCTGGTCAACATGGTGAAACCTCGTTTCTACTAAAACTACAAAGTGTGCCAGGTGTGGTGGGCAGTGCCTGTAATTCCAGCTACTGGGGAGTCTGAGGCAAGACCCAGGGGGCGGAAGTCGCAGTGAGCCAGGATCGCACCACTGCACTCCAGTCTGGATGACGGAGTGAGACTCTGTCTCAAAAAAACACAAAAATCAATACAGCAATTTGCTGTTTGACTTAAACTGGCCACACCTTTGTTGAAGTGCTTTAAGCAAACCCTGGCAATGAGTAAACTGGAAATTGCCTTGGGAAGAGTGCAGAACTCCTCTGGATGGCGAATCTTTCCACTTCCCTGTCCTGATCATCGACAAGCCACACACAAAAAAGTCCTTTTTTTCCCTCTAGGTTTTTTCATTGCACATATGGTAAAAACATACCAGATGGTTTGGGTTTAGAAGGACAATATGGTGTGGACTGTTTTCCCCTCCAAGAAATCCATGGTTCTGTGCGTTTCAACTAAGAATGATTGCTTTGTTTAAAGAAGCACATTAGGTGGACATGTCCCTGGAGGGAGGGGCCTTCAACAGGGACGTGGTGTTTCAAGGCCAGTGTGTGCAGTATGGATGCAGGACGCGGCTGATGAAGGCCAGGAGAGACTTCAGATGTGGTTGCCAAAGTGTACCTCACAAGAACTGGTCTCCCTGAAGCCCCGAGTACCAGCTGCGTTCCTAGTAGGCAGCAAATCCGAGCCCCCGTTTTGTGGATTGCACAGATCCTCAGCTGACAGGTTTTCAGCTCTTGGCCAATTCTCAAAAAAAAAAACAAAACAAAACAAAACAAAAAAAACAAACCCAAACCCAAACAAAATAAAAGAACTAAAGTAAACCAAAATGGTTCACCTATTTGAGTTAGCGCAAAAATGGGCTGCTTTGAACAATACCTGCTAATTTCTCGATGTGTTGGAAATAACGGAGTTGAGTGAATTCAGTTTTCTCTCTACCGCAACCCCTTACTCTCCCTCCAGGCACCACACAGTTTGTGTGCTTAGACTGCTTTATCATGAAGAAAACGAGGAGGATGACCCAGTGGGGAGGATTGATACGGATTATCTACAGGACATCACGCTGACACGGACAATAGCTTTGCATTATGGAAGCAAATTTTGGTATATTAGACTTCTCTGTTGGCAGAAGAAAGCATCTCAGAAGATGAAACTCTTGCTGTTTTTTGTCTCTCTTCAGCTTTAATCCTGGCTTCTGATTCTTCTACAGGTAGTGGTTCTTTGCTATTTAATAGATTTTCTTCATTCTGGTTGTGGCCCTAGTAGTAATGCAACACTTTTTTTTTTTCTTATCTCTGGAGCACGAAGTTGTCCATAACATACACATGAAAATACCTTGCTAGAAGCATACACTTAAGTCTTTACTTTCCTAAAAAAGAATCTCATTTCTGATCTGCAATATTAAAAAGAAGGCTTAGAGTCCATTCAGACTTCCTCACTACTTTTTCCCTCATTTAAATTCCATTAGTGTGGCTTCATGATGTTTTTTCTTTAGTTTGTGGGCAAACGTTTACAGCCCTAATCCTTGGGGTCGTTCTCTGATCGCCAGAGCCGCTGACCTCCCCCAGAATACAAGCTCGCAAGCAAAGCTGTGATCGCCGTGTGGAAGCCCAGGCGGCTGATCCTCCCCGCCACTATCACCCAATTCCTTTGGGGAGGGCAGAAGGGGAATCTCTTTGAAAGAGAAAACAGAAGAGAACTTGTCTGATGCAGACTTGCAATTTAGAGAGTCTCCATGACTCACTGGTTTATAATGTTTAAGACATGCTGGGTAAATCTGCCTTCTGTCCCTAGAACATTGCCCCCGGATAACAGCGTGCCACTCTCTTTAGGAGCCCTCAAGATACGACAGTGAAAGGCTTTTTCGACTATAATACAAAGAAGTATTGAATTTTCCTGAACAACAGCGAGACCTTAGCCTAGCAAGCTAATGTAATATTGATCTGAGTGAGAGTGGATGAAATACTCTTATCCGTCTCGTGTGTGTGCTCATTTGTGTATTTACATGAACATAGCTATTGGATTTCCTATTTCTGTTATTGTGAACCCAAGGGCCGAGGAGATGAATGAAAACAGTCACAAAAGCAGAAGTATAATTCAAAAATTGAATTATTGCAGAATTTTAGCAAGCAACATGTGCCAAGCTTCAGGGAAAGGAGAGCTATAATGATCATATCTTATCAGATGAGAAAGGAATATAATATATATAGTATTTGTGCTGTTTAAATATATGCCTACAATGGGCAATGGTGATCCCATATCCTTTGCATTTTCCCATTAATCTCTCCAATAATTATAACCTTATCTCAGAATCAGATGATATGGCTTTCTGCCACATTTTTATGTGAAAAAATAAAAGTGCTGGTCTACTACAAACAGGTATTTTAAAATTTGTTTTTTTCTTTTTTAGAGATGGCTGTCTCACTCTGTTGCCCAGGCTGCAGTGCAGTGGCACAATCATAGCTCACTGTAACCTAGAACTCCTGGGCTCAGGTGATCCTCCCACTTCAGTCTCCTGAGGGGCTGGGACTCCAGGCTCATGCCACTATGTCCAGCTAATTTTTAAACTTTTTTTTGCAGAGACAGGGTCTCATCTCTCGATGTTGCCCAGGATGGTCTTGAACTCCTGGCCTCAAGCAGTCCTCCCACCTAGGCCTCCCAAAGTGATGGAATTACAGGTGTGAGCTACTACACCTGGCCTAAAGGTATCCTTTTAAAATATTCAAAGTAGTTTGAATAATAAACAAAAAAGGGATTCGTTTCAAAGGTACAAGATAGGCCGTCTATACTTTTCTGAAATTAATAGACTTTTTGGTGTGGAATATCTGGAATACCAAAAATACATTTTGTAGCTTTTCCCCAGAAAAAATTGGCGTATTTATATCTATCTCTTCTAAATTAGTCTTTAGAAGGTTAATTAAATGTAAAAGTAAATAAAAGCAAGCAGAACTCAATCTAGCTATTATGAAATGTATTCCTGAAATGATTGACAATTTTTGGAACACAGGTAACAATTGCAGTTCCAGCTCCTTTCGCCAGCTGAGGCAGAAGGCTGACATCATCAGCACCGATGTGATGTGAGCTAAGCATTCACTTCCGGCCCCATCATCCACACCAACACTTCCAGCATCTACCTGGGCAATGATGCTGGGCTCTTGGCCTTAGCCCATATGTAAACCTTCACCAATTTTTTTCAAAGTTGCCATTTGTGAATCCATGCAGCTTCAAACAGAGTGGTAGACGGAGATGCGGAATTCACAACATGCATGCCTTGAATTTTGAGTTCTGGAGTAAACTGCTTTTCCTCAAAGTCAATTTGAATCAATGGATAGCTTTCAATTACCTAGTCATTTAATTCAATGTTTTTGATAAAATGCAATGTAAAATCACTTGATGGTTAAAAGCCTTCCGCACCTTCTGGTTGCTGTTTTCGGAAAGGATATCAAAGACTAAAAGCAATTTTGTTGGCAGAGGAACTATGTGTGTTGAACTACTATGACAAAAATGTTTCTAGTGTCACTGACCAAAAAAAAAAAAAAAAAAAAAAAAAACCAGGAGGATGCAGTTTTATTTTGCCTAAAAAAGAAAACCGTTATGCAGGTACAGGCTGAATGAGGCCAGGTAAATATTAACAAATATACAAATGCATTCTTCATATTCCAAAGCCAGTTTTCTCTGGGAACAAGTGAAAGGCACCATAGTTTAAAACATGCATAAATTGCAAGGCTGATAACTCTTATTGTTAATTGTTCCTCGATTCAACTCAGTGATTTTCTAGAGCCAGAAAATTACTACTTTGAAAAACCCTTGACACTAATAACAATGTGCCTTCTTTCTGAAAGTCTTCTAAATAAGTTGGTTGATTGGACCTCCTCTTCAGATGTCAATTTAAATGAAAGTTCTAGAAAGGAAAGCTGCAAATTTGGGTTGTGAACAAATAAATCCATTGTAAAATGTTCCAACTATTGTTACAATATTATTATAATACTGTTTTCCTAATTATCAGATTGAATACTTGGAAATCAATCAGAACTCTGTTTGGGCAAATCTCATTATTTAATAAAAGAATTTTGATAAGATTATCATAACCCTGTTTATATGGTAAAAGAGCAAAGAAGATATTAAACTAATGTTAACTCACCCATTTATTCCAATGGCAATATAAGGATTCTCTAAACCTGGTTTTTCTCTAATGCTGTTTACTATTGAGGAACATAGCTAAATTGAATCACACTAATAATAATGTCATTTCAAAGACTAAGGCAATCCCCTTTACATTTTACTTACTCTTTTTTTTAAAAACAGATTCTCACTCTGTTCCCCAGGTTGGAGTGCAGTGGCCATGATCTCGGCTCACTGCAACCTCTGCCTCCCAGGTTCAAGCGATTCTCCTGCCTCAGCCTCCTGAGTAGCTGAATTACAGGCATGCACCACCATGCCCGGCTAATTTTTGTATTTTTCAATACAGATGGGGTTTCACTATGTTGGCCAGGCTGGTCTCAAACTCATGACCTCAGGTGATCCACCCACCTTGGCATCCCAAAGTGTTGGGACTATAGGTATGAACCACAGCACCCGGTCTACATTTTACTTTATTCTTTATGTACAATGTATTTAAATATTCTTTTGAGAATAGTATCTGACTCTGTTTTACAGATAGTTATACATCTCCTAACTCCATGATGGTGAAGACTTCCAAGCCATCCTCTCTGATCTGTGTAATGTGTGTTCTCTAGAGAAATCTTAATATTAAACCAGACTAAACACAAGACAAGCAATGCAGCTGTAACAAATTATTGGATATTATCCCTCACTGTTCAGAATTTCGCTATGTATTTTTGCCATTCACCTTCTAATTCACAAGAGTGGAATGGAAAACTTTCATTTAGATGTCCACATGGCTATTTCCTCCACCTCCTTCAAATTTTCACTCAAATGTTGTTTTCTTTAATAAGGTCTAACCTCGGCCGGGTACGGAGGCTCATGCCTGTAATCCCAGCACTTTGGGAGGTCGAGGCGGGCGGATCACCTGAGGTCAGGAGTTTGAGACCAGACTGGCCAACATGGTGAAAACCCGTCTCTACCAAAAATGCAAAAAATTAGCTGGGTGTTGTGGTGGGCACCTGTAATCCCAGCTACTCAGGAGGCTGAGGCAGGAGAATAGCTTGAACCCAGCAGGCGGAGGTTGCAGGGAGCCGAGATCACTCCACTGCACTCCAGCCTGGGTGACAAGAGCGAAACTCTGTGTCAAAAATAAATAAATTAAAAAAAAAAAAAAGGTCTAACCTCACCACCCTATTTTAAATTTCACCCTATATCTTCCCCCTCCTAACTTCTCATCCCTTGACTCTGCTCCACTTTTTCTTGCTTGCATTTGGGGAGATTTGTTTACAGCACTTCTCACCTTCTAACATTTTACACACATAATTCATTTATTTGTAATGTGCATTGTTTATTGTCTCATTCTCCCTGGCAGAAGAGAAACTCCAAAGGGCAGCACCTTTCATTGTTTTGCTTATGCAGGGGCTAGGATGGTGCCTGGTACGTGACAGATGCTCAAGAAATACTTTTTAGGTATATGAATGCATTTAGATGATAGGTCAATGACTATAAATGATGTAATGAGGTGACTCAAATTCCCAAAGATGAAAAATCTGTAGAGAATGTACAGGGAAACTGTCTAAATTTGGAATGCCCAAACATTCTCATTCCTTTTCCAAATTTTTATTCTGTAGCATAACAGATGCATATTTTGGCCTTAAAATTTTATTAAGTACTCAACCTCTCAGGTCCTGAGTCTCTGCATTTCTAAAATGAGTGGTTTGATATAATGGAATTACTAAGAGCCCATCCTCTGACAATCTGTGAATTAATGATGAGTAGCCAGGTCAGTGCATGAGCAAAATACTTTAGTGAGAAAAACTATGTGTTCACCTCAATTATATCACAAAAATAGCTACAAGAACTTTTCGTAATCTTTCATGGCCTCAGCTTCCTTATCTATAAACTGAAGGAATTGGACTAGATAATTACTAAGGTCTTCTTGAGCTCAAACATTTCATCACTGCTCTGCATAAAGAGAGTTTTGCTTTGTTTTCCAGTGTCCTTTTGAGCATTTTTTTTAAATGATGCATGTATCATGACTCTTGTAAAAGAATCCTGGTGCCCTTCCTCCAGAACCTTCCCTTTTTGGGGTGCTTCTTGTCATTCTTACCGTCAGGGAATCCATCCCAGATTTCCAGCCGGTCGTAGCGACAGAACATCCCCCCTGGAGGATTTGAGTCAGGCTCCAGGTCAAAGCTTTCAAATTCCAGGATAATCTCTGACATCTTTGGTGCAAAGACAATATAAGTGCATTCAAGGCTGTTGGGATATTTTTCAGGGAATCCGGGGGACTTTATCACTCCACTAGGTGTTGTGTAGTTCTGGGAACATTCAGGACCTATGAGTAGAAGAGAAAAAGGAGTAAAGTGAAAATCCCACTTAAACAACTTCCCCAAGAAATAACCTGGGTAAAGAGAGAACATCTTTCTAATAAAAGCCCACCATTATAACCACTGTTCTAATCATGCATTAGTCAGCTTTTTCCTATTAGTAAAATGGGTATGGAAAGTCAAGTTTAGATTTATTGTGTTAACCTTAGCTTTCCATTTGTATGGAGCAATTTAAAGACTTCTGCTGTTGCAGGGGGAAAAATGACAAATATAAAATCATGTGGGAACAATGAATGAGTAAGCTGCAGAAATCTCGACAGAGCCCTAGAGAAATAATTATAGCCCCTTCAAGCTTAAATCTTTAAATCTTGAGGCTGACAGCCCTTTATTGGTGAAATAGAACATTTATAATGATGAGGGAGAGAATTCAGTGGAGGCAGTTTGGGTTTCAGATTCCTACACCAGTGACTCAGTAACTCTGCCAGATGTGACCTATGCCTCTTTGACAAACGAAATGTGAAAGGTAATTCGTACATGTACCAAGGGTGAGTGACTCATTCTGAGTGGTGTTGACACAGGTGGGCCGGTAAAGTGTGGCTGTTAGTGAGGGCACGATAAACTGTGATTACAGGCCATGATGCCGGAAGTCACCTGATATCAATGCTGATATCCTAACCTTCCCTGAAGTATCAGACACAGTATAGTACGCCATTCTAAAATTGCATGTTAATAGATATGTGTGTGTGTGTGTGTGTGTGTGTGTAATGCATCTATTTATAATGCGTAATTTTAATGACTGTTCAGTACCACCAAGACTTTACAAATTATGGTGATTTGTCATTGAAATTGGTCAAGAGCATCCATGCATATAGTGCAGGTTGACCTTATGCCTGTATGAATGACTCCAATTTCAATTCATGGTAACCAGCATAGGGTGGTATTCACTACACAATTCAAAAACTGTCCTTCTCGGCTGGGTGTGCACGGTGACTCATGCCTGTAATCCCAGCACTTTGGGAGGCTGAGGTGGGCGGATCACCTGAGGTCAGGAGTTCGAGACCAGCCTGGCCAACATAGGGAAACCCCTGTCTCTACTAAAAATAGAAAAATTAGCTGGGCATGGTGGTAGGCACCTGTAATCCCAGGTACCTGGGAGGCTGAGACAGGAGAATCGTTTGAACCCGGGAGGCAGAGGTTGCAGTGAGCCAAGATCACACCACTGCACTCCAGCCTGGGTGACAGAACCTGCCAGACTCCACCTCAAAAAACAAACAAACAACAACAACAACAACAACAAAACCAAAACTGCCTTCCCTACCAACATGAGCACATCAACTCAGTCCCTCAATACCACCTGCTGCTGTGATCTTCAAATAGCTACACTTGAGACTCTTGTGAATCAGAGAAGTCTTTACCCTTTTGAGTTTCAGGATCAAATCAGGGGGTGTTCAGTTCAACAACTCTTTTCCTGCACCATTTTCTCACAGTGGCTTGAAGGCAGAAGTGATGGGGCCCTGGCAATGGCATGCAAGGATTCAATTCTAAATAAGGTGCTTTGTTGACATTGGTCTTAACTGAACATTCTCCCAAAGTGCCAGGCAACTAGAGGCGACTCATTAGACATCAATAGAGATTAAAGTTAACTAGTAGGTCTCTAGTTTTAGTGATTCGGGTCAGGAGGCTGAATACCAGCGGAGTGCATTTGGCAGCCTGTTGAGAAAACAAATCAATCCTTTCCTCCTCATGCACATATCAACTATCCATGGATCCATGGCATTGCAGATGCAGAAGAATTCTTAGATGGGCACAGTAAACCTGGTCTGCAGAGGTCTGACTTATTTGATATACCTCTCAAACCTTCTTGGACACGGCTCACCCTTCACCGTGAGCGCTGCAAATGCTTATCTATTTGATTCTGGTTCAAAAGTTAGTAACATGTGGCAATTTGCCAGGTCAGTTCCAGGTAGAGATTACGACATGTGCTGTATGGTTTATAATCTTAGTTTCTAAATTACTCTGGTGGCTTCTGAGATGACAGCGACTATGCTAATTTGAGTCATTCATCCACAAATAAAAAATACGTATGTACATATATGCTATTGGGGACCCTTTAGGATTTTATATCCACGGTGTAGAAACGGTTATGCTGGAGACCTCCAAACTCCTCCCTGGGGAAAAAAACACTTTGGCTACATTCTTGTAAGCCAAAGTAAACAGCAAAGTTTCATGCAGATACCAATGTTTTCTCCTTCTTAAAAAGATAAAATGTTTCAGTTCAGATTAAGATTTATTGAGAAAAAAATGACAGGAATTAAGGTCATACTTTCAAAAGCAAGTGAATTTCGGTGCTTTCACTTTGCCCTTGTCATGCTATGGAAGTGATCCCAGGTTTTCTTGTGTATTTTGACAAAACATGGGGATATTCCATGGGGTGATGGAGGAGAACTGGATGGAGCCCCAGGAGACCTGAATTCCAATCCTGAGATTCACTCACTGGCTGGGTAAACTTGGGTGGCCTCTCAACCTTTCTGGTTCTCAAATTCTGTGCATGACAAACAGGAGTTGGACTTTAGAATTTGCAAAATAAAATCTCTTCTAATTTAAAGATTCTGTAACTTCCTATTTTCTCCACTATACACCAAAATTCGTTTTCATATTTTCCTTATTCACTGTTGTTTCAGTTCACCATAGTTGAAGAAACACTTTCTCCCAAAAGGACAATGGCAGAAAAGGGGGTAAGAAAGTCCATGGTGAATACACATGATAGTGTTTGGATCTGTGTCCCCACCAAATCTCATGTCAAATTATAATCCCCAATGTTGGAGGTGGGGTCTGGTGGGAGGTGATTGAATCATGGGGGTGGATTTCTTATGAATAGTTTAGCACCATTCCCTCCTGGCCTTGTCCTTGCAATAGTAAGCGAGTTCTCATGAGATCTGGTTGTTTAAAAACGTGTACCATGCTGGCTAACACGGTGAAAGCCCATCTCTACTAAAAATACAAAAAATTAGCCAGGTGTGGTGGTGGGCACCTGTAGTCCCAGCTACTAGGGAGGCTGAGGCAGGAGAATGGTGTGAACCCAGGAGGCGGAGCTTGCAATGAGCTGAGATCAGGCCACTGCACTCCAGCCTGGGTGGCAGAGCGAGACTCCGTCTCAAAAAACAAAAGACAAAAAACAAAAAAACGTGTAGCACCTCCCCTCCCTCTCTCTCTTGCTCCTGCTCTGGCCACTGTGACATGTGCTTCCCCTTCGCCTTCTGCCATGATTGTCAGTTTCCTGAGACCTCCCCAGAAGTTCAGCAGGTGTGAACATCATGCTTCCTGTACAGTCTGCAGAACTGTGAGCCAATCAAACCTCTTTTCTTTATAAATGACCCAGTCTCAGGTATTTCTTTACAGCAGTTTGAGAACACAGGAGATGAATATACAACACAGGAGATGAGCAGGAGTGAGGCCAGCAGCCCTGGGTACCTAGGAGTGAGTGGCACTCTTACAGGCATTTGGAGTTAGTGAACATGAGCTTTCCTCTTTACTTGTAAGAACAGGAGTAACTTGTATAGCTATAAGGAATGCCACCATTTAGTTGCCAAGGACAATAAGGATGGAGAATGATAACAGTCAAGAGACTCTCTTTGGAATTATTATTAAATGCACAAACTCTCACTCATGTAACATATATCAAGTGACCAAGTCTGCTCTCAGTAGATGGCACCCCCCACCCCCGGGCCCCTTGCACTGAGACCCATAGGAAACAGCAGCAGCTTCTTCCAGCATCTGGGCCTGAAGACCAAGGGAAGGATGGGAACAGAGATCAGTGGGGAGGCTTGGGTTTCCTAGAGAAATCTCTTTAGGCGACTGGAAATAAAGGTAGGGCTGGTGGCCTAAGGTTTCAGCATCTGGGAAGAGACATGTAGAAGGAAAAGAGGGGCTCTTAGGAGGAGAATTAGGGCAGTCCAACATGGCTCCAAGAGGGCAGGAAGAAGCAGGGCTGGCCTTGTTGACGGCCAGGCAAAGATGATCCTGGAGCAATGCAACCCAGGGACTCTGGAATGGCCTAAATGTCTTAGAACTGTGATCTCACACCGGAAACCTCAAGGCCATTCTGGTTGCATTAAACTATGATTAGTGTAATTCATGTGTTTTCAGGAAACTTGAAATTGCTGCATCCTGAAAGAAGTGCTATATTTTCAAAAGAACAATGATCCATGAATTCTACAATATCATTAAACAGCTTTTGAGGAAAAAGCATTCATGACCTGCGCTTTTACGTGTGTGTGTGTGTGTGTGTGTGTATGTTTTCATCAATGATTATATTAATGATTTTTATGCAGTTGATGCTAAGTTTTGAGCAGGACCTCAATCTTGCCCAGTGGGGTGACAGAGACCCTCTGTGGACGTTTTGAGGACAGTGGCTTCCTGCCTGTTTGAGAAGCTGTGAGCAGGATACAGTCATATGGGAGGGCCAAAACTGGGGCCTATTTGGTTAATGGCAGTGACATGGAAAAGAAGCTGAGAGTCTTTGAGACCTTTGGATAAAAATTAAAAAGCAGTGGATGCCATATTGGATGTGGGAAGTCAAGAAGAGAAAGAACAAAAGAAGACTTCAAGTCTGAAGAATGGGCTTGGAGAGCAGGACAGGAAGCTTTGGTACATCTGAGACTCACAGATACACAGGGAGCTGAGTTCCTTTGGAAGGAACACAAAGAATTCTTCATGAGTTAGTGACAGACCTCTCTTTTCTCCTTCAACTGTCTTCAGATCTCTAAGAAAACTGAAAATAAAAGGCCATTCCTAGCCCCTTTTCTGACACGTTTGTCTTTGATAGTGCCACATACAGGTAAGCAAGCAGGTGTAGATGTGTGTGTGTACATATACAGACACGTATAATATGACTGCTATAACAAGTCAAACAGTTTTCATCACTAAAAATATGTACACTCATCATCTGTTTATACTGATGTCATATGTATACTATTATCTATACAAAAGGTGTTCTAAGTACTTATGTGCTTAAATTTCTGAAAGTTCTCTCCATCTATCCCTGTTTTTATGGTGTCAGAGCCAAATATCTTCGAAAGGTAAAGAAGTTTTCGCAACGTTTCCTGGAGCCCCTAACAACTCCCCTTTAAATTTTTCTCAGTTATCATGAACCCAGAAGACCGAAGGCTTTTGAAATTGATGTGGTCAGATTTTTTTCTATCAAAACAAGCTTTTTCTTCTGTATTCCAAGACAATACATTCAAACCTTGATCCTCCGTCCCTGGATTGGTTTTCTATACATTAATGCCAACTTAAAAATATAAGTAATAGGAAGGCTGAATTTCACACATGAAAGGAACTTATAGGCTGTTGCTAAAAACAGTGACAACCAGATAACTTTACATGTTTGTTAATTTGTGTATTACTTTTAAATTATCTTTAAATTTATATTTAGAGACAGGCTCTTCTTGCTCTGTCACCCAGACTGGAGTGCTGTGGCACAATCAAGCCTCAACTGCAGCCTCCAACTCCTGTGCTCAGGCAATCCTCCCACCTCAACCTCCCAAGTAGCTGGAACTGATTACAGGCACGCACCACCATGGCTGGCTGACACATTTTTAACGAAGGAAATCAAACTTCAAGAATAGATCAAACCTATTTTTGAAGAAGACAGGTAAGAATAAATGCTTTTTAAAAAGCTTATGGAGTGTATACCTTATAACTGAGGTCCCCAACCCTCGGACCGCAGACTGGTACCAGTTTGTGACTTGTTAGGGACTGGGCCACACAGCAGGAGGCAAGTGGCAGGCGAGCAAAATTTTGCCTGTATTTACAGCCACTCCCCATCCCTGGAACTACTGCCTGAACTCCTCCTCCTGTCAGATCAGTGATCAGTGATCAGTTGCAGCATTAGATTCTCATAGGACCGCAAATCCTTTTGTGAACTGTGTGTGCAAGAAATCCAGGTTGCGCTCTCCTTATAGGAGAATCTAATGCCTGAGGATCTGTCACTGTCTCCTATCACCTGTAGATGGGACGGTCTAGTTGCAGATAAACAAGCTCAGGGTTCCCACTGATTCTACATTACAGTGAGTTGTATAATTATTTCATTATATATTGCAAAGTAATGATAATGGGAATAAAGTGCACAATCAATGTAATGTGTTTGAATCATCCTGAAACCATCCCCCAACCCTGTCAGTGGAAATATTTTCTTCCATGAAGCTGGTCCCTGGTGCCAAAAAGGTTGGAGACTGCTGCCTTGTAACACTGGCCAACACTTCAGACTGGTGAAATTTTCTTGCTGAAATACATTTTTTTTTTTCAATTTTAAGCACACTTCCTCCATACAATGGGTAATTTAACCTTATTTAAAGTACTTCCCAACATTTTTATAATGAGGATATATATTTTACAAAAGGATAAAAGCATTACTCCTGTCTTTCTTTTCACTTTGTCTTTTGTGAAATCAAACAAGGTTAAATAAATTTTTGGTTTTTTTTAAGACACTCAGCTCACTGCAACCTCCACCTCCCAGGTTCAAGTGATTCTCCTGCCTCAGCCTCCCGAGTAGCTGGGATTACTGGCATACGCCATCATGCCCCGCTAATTTTTGTATTTTTAGTAGAGACTGGGTTTCGCCATATTGACCGGGCTGGTCTTGAACTCCTGAGCTCAAATGATCCACCCGCCTCAGCCTTCCAAAATGCTAGGATTACAGGCGTGAGCCACCGCACTCGGCCTAAATGAACTTTTAGTCATCCTTGTTCTACTGTAAGCTATTCACTCACCTCTCTTGAAAATTTCATAACGTATGGAAAATCCTGCACCATGTGTTTCGTAGTCAGAGACAAATTTGATAAAAAGAAATTGCCCTGAAGACACAACAGGAGGAGGGGCTATCTTTCCACAGAACTTTCCCCATAAACGTCCATTTTCATTTTCTCCATCGAAGACTTCCACGTAGTCATACCTAACATACAAACATGGAAGAAAACATTAGGTTGGTGAGAAATGCCCTTTTAATTTCAATAACTTAGACACCAGCATCATCTAGCATAGTGTGCAGGGAAAAAAAAGTTCTATCTGCATTCATCATTGCATTAAATGGAGGGAAAAAAAAATCTAGCAAAACGAAATAATTAAAATGGACTACATCATGTCTGTATACATCTGGCAACACAGAACTATTAAGAATAATGGTGTCCATTATACTTGCAGACAATGTCAGTTAAAGTAACCAATTAAAAGAAAAGAAAATCTCATGAGCACAATCCTCTATTATTAAATTGTGTTCCTTTGTCTGTGGTGGTGGGGTGTCAATACATAATGCTATGCATTCTTTTCAAACTGTGAAGTTCTTTTATGAATTCAAAATGTCTCCTTGGCTGGAGCTTTCTATGAACAATACTTTGATTTCTGTGAGCGACCCTCTAAACATATGGCCACAGAATAATAAACAGATTCTTTACTATTTAACTGCATTCCACCAAACTCCAGACTTCTTTGAAAATAGTCTCTCAGTAGCCACATCCAATAGTTAAAACACAGATTATCTTCCCCCAAATGACACTTGGATCCTAGAGCGTAATTTCTCCCAAGATAAAGTTTAGTTAAGAATGGAAAATAACTGTGTTTATACCCGCTAGTCTGAATCTTTAAAGTAATATCATTGTTTGAGTCTTTAAAGAAATCTTGTTGTTTGAGAAAGAAACACTTGATACCACAAAAGTGATGAGATTTAAAATTCAGGCTTAATAATGACACTAAGGATACAAATCGTAAGGAAAGTGACCACAAATATTACTCAAAAGTTAACACGGAAATAAGATATACTTGGATCTTATTTATCTTTAAAATGTACAAAGCCATCACCAATACACTCGTGTCCCCTAGGAAAATAAGAAGGCTTTTGTTTATTTGGCGTTATGTATTTCTTAGTAGCTTGCTCTTTCTTCTCTTTTTATTTACCAAGTCACCTAGGAGCAAGAGAATCTGATTCATCTTCCATTTTTCTTCTAGAAATGACATGAAAACATTACAAGGCATTCATTTCCAACCTTTATTTTATTTCTGTGCTTAACTTGGTTCAAAAGTCCTGGGATATATTAATTTCAGGAATGGCTAAAATATGGCAGTAACATAAACTGTATCTGGCAATTTAAAATAGATCAAAGTGGGGGAAATCTTCATGATGCCCAATGTCATCTTTAACAATCTCTTCTCAAACTGCCGGGGATGCATGACTTATGTTTACATAAAGTCTCAGGAGACAACTGCAACCATGATATCACTAGTTAAAGTGGACAGCTTAAGGCTCTCTAAATTAAAAATGACATTACCTCATCAGTTAAAACTGTGTGCCAGCTTTGTGTATATCAAGAAGAAAATAAAGCTGACATTGATGGAACTAAGCATTAACATATGTGAATTATTGTATTAACTGCATTTCCTCTGCTACGTATGATGCTTCCAGTAGTAGATACTTGGCCAGCTAACACCACCGTCCCTTTGCAAAATTATGGAAATACACAGAGGTATTGTTCATTTCTCCATACTTTGGGAAATGCCTTGCATGTTCAAAGAAGACAAAAGACAAGGAGGAGGAGGAGAAAGAGGAGGAGGAGGGGAGGGAAGGAGGAAAAGGAGGAGGAGGAGGAAGAAGAAAGCATTATGTTTAAAATCTTAACTAGCCTTTATAATCAATGGGATGTAGCTGGAACGGACACCAACTCTGTACTCATTAAAGCCCCACAAGCTGGCATTTATGGAGTAATTCTTTTTATCTCTACTGCTTCATTGACAAGGCAGGTTTGCATGTTGCACCCCACGCCTTCTTATAATTTAACTGTGATTCGAACTGTTGACTGTGTTTGGCCTGGCGACGGTGCATCCAGCTCTGCAATATAGGCTTTTTACTTGAATCCTGACATGGTCTGAATACTAAGTGGCCAAATTCTAGCTCATGTTGCCTTCCAAGCACAAATAAGAGAGGTGGGTGAGGCATTCTGAAAAACTAAGGGCATTTCTGTTGAGGATACGTTCCTCTCAGGTAGCAGAGAACTCAGCTAATATAGTGCCGGTGGATTGCAACTGGGAAAGGAGCTAGTATTTTAATTCACATATCCTCCAATAGTAAATACTAGGCGCTCCTCTTGGCAAAAGTAAAAGCTATTTTTAAAAGTATGTGTGGGGTAGTGAGTGGGGGGTGGGGGCCGGATTAGAATCTCTTCCCAGCAAGAAATAAGTCATTGCACAGTTAAGTGCCAATTTTAGGAAATTGAATTATTCAGGAATACTATAGTTACATTTGTAAACTGGAAGGCTGCTATCGTTTTAGCACTTCTCTTCAAACTACTATCCAACAGGGCCCCAAAGAGTATCACAAATAGCAGCTCTTGTAAATATTCAGGAGGGTGTACTGCGCACAAGTTGCAGAGGGGAGTATTGCCAAAGAAGTTAAGGAAGCAGCTTGCGTCTCCCTCTGGAGTTGATACCAGCTCCGCTCGCTAAGTTTCGCACTGGCAAGCGTGCTGCCAGGAATGCAACTGGTGTGCCAGCATCCCTCCCTAGAGACTAAACGTGTCACCACTGCAACGCACCCAGACTGCATTGGCCTGAGGCCCAGGATCCTGAGTTTGCAAATTTTGATCCCGAAGCCGGCTGCACATTGCTCTGTTACTGTTGCCAGTGTGGCAAACACGGCATTGCTCGGGATGTCAAGATCCCCAGTCACGACAGCACAGCAGCCCGGCAAAGGTGAGAATGAAGGCACCTGTTTGGCTCTCATTCACTCCCCGTGTTCCAGACGCTGAATGAGAGCTGGGAATTAGGTCCGAGGAATTTAATTCATAAAAACTAGGGGAGGGGTCAGAGAGTTGACCCCTCTGTCTGTCTGGGTCCCTGCTGTGGAAAAAGAAAGCTCCAGTTTACAAGGAGGCTATGAATGGGTCCAAAGGGCACCACCATTCTATGCAAGGTGTTTTTCTGCTCACATACAGACAGGGCTCCCATCTGGGGAAGGTCCCTCTCCAGACCTCACCCTCCCCGCTTACTGCCCCCAGAATGTAGACATGATGTGGATTTTTTAAATATTCAGAAGACAACCAACCCCTCCCTCCTCATTTGGGCATCTTCCCATTATTTTTCTTAAGTTTTCTACCTTAAACCTTTTCCATTCTATAGTAACAGTGGTGAAGTGGGTGAACATTTACTGCCTACTAACTCAAAGATAGATCTCTGCCTAAACCCTTTTGTAATTAAAAGGTATTTTGCCACAGTTTCAATTTTGGGGTTTAATCCACCAGGTTGTTGTTTTCATGAGCGTCTGTGGCTTTAGAATCCACACTCCTCAAGCTAAAAGCCTACTGGCTCCGTATTTCCCCAGGCTCAATTTATCTACGTAGATCCGGGTGGTGAAACATTTTGAATCCTAACAGTAATCACAGGTTAGGTTTCCCAGAAGAGTGCTCAAAGAATAAAGATTTCTTTCTAAGAATTCTTAAAAGGATTACCTAGAGATTATTTTTTTTCTTTGGGAAAGTTTGAATTATGGCTTTAGGAAAATGGCCAAGTAAGGGGAAAAGTGATGGGAAAGTGAGAAATGTATTCAGTCACTAAAGAGCGGTTTCAGAGGCTTTATAGGTATGCGGTGCTGAACAGATGAATAGTGACTTTGCCTAAGTCAGGTTTTCTCTTGGAAGCACAAATGACCCCTGACTCTCTCCGGTGGAGATGGTTAATGGAAAGGAAGCTAATCCTCCACAGGGTGTTGTCTGACACTGTGAGCTACTGTACCAACTCCCCAGGCTTCTGGACATTCTCACATTATTAGGAAGGGGGATTTGAGGTGGTGGTGTCTTTTTAATCTCCTTCCAAGAAGATCTCCCCCCACTGGCATACATACATTAATAATTGAGAAATACGATGCCTGACATCATAAGCTGGAGTGAGAAATGATGTCGGCGAACACAATTTTCACCTGCAAAAATGTGTTTCTGTGGGTCTTTGGTTTATTTTGCACGAGGCATTAATAAGCATTAAAACTGAACAATCTGTAAACGATCGCTGTGCTGCCGTCCAAGAATTAACTTACGTATCCCCCAAAAGAGAACAGATTTTTCTTCCAGAGTATTAGAAAGAGGATTTGGAAATAAAAATATACAGCAGTGGAGCTAGGAGGAACCAATTAGTCTGCATCTGTGTTTCTGAGTGGTTTTACACGAGAGTCATCCCCTAATGGTTCTGGCTTGCTTGCAATGTTCTAATCACAATGTATGAAAAGTCTTAAAAGAGTCATCGCCTGTTATTTAACAAAAGCATTTTTTAGAAATCTGTCCTAAGGAAACAACCCAGAATAATGTCAAATACCATGGAATATTATTCAGTCACTAAAAAGCATGTTCAGCTCATGCCTGTAATCCCAGCACTTTGGGAGGCCAAGGCTGGTGGATCACGAGGTCAGGAGATGGAGACTATCCTGGCTAACATGATGAAACCCCGTCTCTACTAAAAATACAAAAATTAGCCAGGCGTGGTGGTGGGCGCCTGTAGTCCCAGCTACTCGGGAGGCTGAAGCAGGAGAATCACTTGAACCTGGGAGGCAGAGGCTGCAATGAGCCGAGACGGCACCACTGCATTCTAGCCTAGGCAACAGAGTGAGACTTCGTCTCAAACAAACAAACAAACAAACAAACATGTTCAGGCCAGGCATGGTGGCTCACACCTGTAATTCCAGTGCTTTGGGAGGCCGAGGCAAAAGGATTGCTTGAGGCCAGGAGTTTGAGACCAGCCTGGGCAACAAAGCAAGAACCCCCAACCCCTTCTCTACAATTTTTTTTTTTAATTGGCAGGATATGGTGGCTTGTGCCTGTAGTCCTGCCTGCTTGGGAGGCTGAGGTGGGAGGATCACTTGAGTCTAGGAGTCTGAGATTGCAATGAGCTGTGATTGTGTCACTGCACGCCAGCCTGGTCAACAGAGCAAGACCCTGTTTCTAAAATTAAAAAAAAAAAAAAGCTCAACAAGTTTCTTAAATAACAGGAAAAATGCTTATGATATAATCAGTGAAAAATCAGAATATAAAACCCTATGTACAGTATATTCTCAATTCTTATTCATATGCAGAAAAAAAGCTAGAAGGAACTAACTAGGCCAAGCCATTAGGTGGTTATCTCTGGGTAGTGATGTTACGTTCCTTATTCACTTCTGTATTTTTCAAAATTTTTACAATGGACAAGTAGTCCTTCATAATCACATAAAAGTTATTTTGAAAAGCACTAACTACCTATATAGAAATAAGCAAATCAATACCTGTTTGCCTTATTTTCCATTTTTTGGTTAAAAAAAAAAACAAAAAAACACTATCTTGGAGTGAATCAAAGACTGGCTTTTTAATATTTATTTATTTATTATTTATTTATTTTACCACTGGATCAATGAGATGCTCTGTGTGATATTTATTTTTAGGACTGGAAAGTTAAAATGAATTGGATTTGATCTCCTATTTTCTGAAAGGCTGGCAAGAATTCTTGACATTGCACGGGAATTTCCATGTCAGCATGTTCTCACATGTATTATCTAATTTAGTCTTTACAATGATCCCAGGAAGGCAGATAGTAGGTGGTATCCTAGAAAGAGCCCTGAGCTGGGGGAGGGCTGCATAAGAGACCCAGGAATGAGGTACTTTTTATGCTTTTAATATTTCCTACTTCGGGGCAAGCTTGATTCTGGTATCTGTACTTGTTACTCCCTTTCGTATTTTGGGGGGAGGGGGATGGGTGTGGCCTTACTTTAGAATTCGCCACATTAACTATGGGTGATTCATTTTTCCACTGGTTATTGTTGCTAGGCAATTGTCTCATCAACTAATACCTCATTGATTTTTCTGGGTGCTTAGAGCATCTTGGTTTGCACAAAGATTTATTGAAAGGACTGCAAGAGATAAGACAAAATAAGTCATGGATCAAAGGCATATGTCCCGTAATTGGATGCCAGCTTGGGCCACAAAGCAAGAACCCCTAACCCCTTCTCTACGATTTTTTTTTTTTTAATTAGCAGGGTATGGTGGCTCGTGCCTGTAGTCCCAGCTACTTGGGATGCTGAGGTGGGAGAATCACTTAAGCCCAGGAGTTTGAGGCTGCAGTGAGCTGTGATTGTGCCACTGCACTCCAGCCTGGGCAACAGAGCAAGACCCTGTCTCTAAAATTAAAAAAAAAAAAAAATTGCTGAATAAAAGTTTTAAATGCAGGAAAATGCTTATGATATAATCAGTGAAAAAATGCTTATGATATAATCAGTGCATGAGTGAGTGTATGTGACAGAGAGAGACAGACACAGGCAGCAGTCTTGGTGTCTGGTGAGTCCCACAGAATGGGCTTCCTGCCAGAGCTGTCCTGGTCCTCCTGCTCGGGGACCTCATGACTGCGGAAACAAAGCCCACCCTGCAAGACTGAGATGAAACACGGTTGGCTCCTGGAGGGGGCTGCATGGTAGCGCTAATTTTGTTTCCTTCCTCGCACCGGCACTGTGGGCCTGATCACGGGCAGCTCCAGGGAAGGCCTGACCGCCACCAGCGCTGCCACCAGCCTGGGTGGCAATGCCCAGTTTCAGAGCAGCTAAGGGACCTGAGCCTCAGAGCAGGGCCAGAGAATCCCTAGACCTTTCTATGAGAAACGGAGAGGCTGGGCCATGACCTGGCTGCTGTCCTCCCAGTTCCTAGCATGTGGTCAAATGCCAAATTTCTATGAAAGTCATTCTAAATGTGTATAAAATATAAAATTGCATGCTATAGAATATTAAATAAAGAAGAATAATAAAGAATATTGCTTTATTATATTGTAGTTTCCCTTGAAGTTTGTTTTAAGTTTATAAAGTATTGTTTTAAAAAAGACACATTTTTCTATATATATTTTTCACACATATTTAATGTATTTATTCACTCATTCATTCATTCGTCTATGTATCTATCTTCCAATTTGCTCTCTGTGTATTATAAGCAGGATTGCGGGACATATGTCTTTGATCCAGGGCTTATTTTTACATTTTATGATACTTCCTAAAACTCCGTTTTTCTTACTTCTTGTGGTCCTTTCAATACACCCCACAAATCTAATTTTTAAACTATAGCAGTTCTACTTCTATAGTTTGCGATGTGTTTATGCATATTTGCATCTAGCAATACGCTGTAGATACTGTCAGGGTGTAAGCCGACATTTTTTTTTCTGTTGGGGCAAGCACTTATGACTTATTAATCATCCCATTCATTTTGGTAGGGCAGTGATTATTTAGTAGCCTTTCCATTTCCCCACCACTGAACTCCTTCACCAATCTTATCACCCAAACTCAGATTCCATCCATTACTACATGGGATGACTCAAGGTTTTTGCTGTCTGCATAGCTCCAAAATAAGTACGGGTTCCAAATTTCAGGGGTGATTTCCTGGGCTGCTTGGACACAAGCCACAGAGCTGGGAAGAACGTGGTGCTAAGACCAGAGCAGCAATGTGACATCCATCAGTGGCTGTTGGATGTAGTTAAGCTACACCCTCTCTCCTGCAACCAACTTCACTGACTGTAAATGGGACACCAAGTCCTCACCTCTCTCGCAGAAAGAAAAAATTAAAATGTTTTCAGAAACATTTGTCTTGTCTTATGTCATTGTCTTCCTCAAAATCCTACATAGTGTTACCCTTGAGTTTGTCCAAAGGCTTCAAGGACATTCTCCTGCAAGAAATTCCAATCCGATATAGTCCACCTAACATCTTACTCTGATTCAGTTTAGGAAAGGTTTCCATATATATCATACTGAGATGACCAGTTCTCGAATAATCAAAGTACAGTAAAGCTCACAAAGCTAATCTCACACATTAAAAATGTAACCTTTAAGATTTTGTAATGTCTCAGGGGTCATAACAATGACTATCAATAATTTTATTGTCACTAAGAAAACTGATGATTAATTGATGAAATAGATAATCACGTCAGGTACAAGAGTTTATAGTCTCAGGAAACAAGGTATTACAAAAGTGAGGAAAAAATAAAATATCAAAGAAAAAAATTTATAAGAAACATTAAAAGAGATCAAAATGGCTTTCACCGTAGTAATGCAAAGGAATAATAATTGATTGTGCACAAGAATATGAGAGCTGTCATGGGTGATGGTTAGTCAAGGCTGACTTGGAAGGAGAGAAACCAAGGCAATGAATGTCTAGCAGATAGTGGACTGTTGGTTTCCTATTGCAAAGTAACAAATTATCACCAATTTAGTGACTTGAAACAACACACAGTTCTTAGCTCACAGGTCTACAGATCAGAAGTCTGGGATGACCTTGCTGGATTCTCTGCTTAGGACATCACGGGGCAGAAATCAAGGTGCTGGCTGGGCTGCAATCTCATCTGGAGCTGAGGATCCTCCTGGAAGCTCATACCACTGTGGCAGAGTTCAGGTTCTTGCAGCTGCAGGGCTGCAGCCTCTGCCTTCTTTCTGGCTGCCAGCTGTGGGTGCTCCCAGATCCTCTCCGTCTTCAGTGCCAGCAGTTGATAATCTCCCTAGCATTGCATTCTTCTCACATTTCCACAGGCTTCTGGAAATGCTCAGTCCCTTCACCAGATGAAGTCATCTCACCCAGGATAATCTCCCTTTCTTGAGGTTGACTGATGATTTGGTACCTTAATTAAATCTGCAAAAGCCCTTTGCAGAAGCTCCCAGATTCGTGGTTGATTGAATAACTGGGAGAAAGTATGTGGATATGAGAGGCTGTAGATCTTGGGGACCCTCTTGGAATTCTGCCTACCACTAAGACCAGCCTCTGCTAGCACACATGGGGATTGAAAGCTGCAATGGGTACTGAAGGCAGGAGGGATCATCTGCTCCATCTCCTGATGCAGCAAAGGGCAGTCGGGTCCAGGGTAAAGCCAAGGGCAGGACTGGGAAGCAAGCGATGGTGGAGGCTGTTTCAATGTCTCTCACCATAGTGGCTATAGGTTTGGGAGCTCTGAGCCTACAGGCATTGCTCACAATGAATAGGAAAGCAGGATAATTGATTGAGCCACACTCTCCTGATTGAAGCAAAACCAGAAGCTCCAAGATTGATTGCCCAACACACGTCTAGAGACAGAAAAGTGATAACAGCTTAACTCAAAAATAAATGTATCAAAGCATTAAAGACATATGGTGTTAAACAATGATCAAAATATATAATGTTAATGAAAAAATATTTGGAATCTAAATTTCTTGTTTCTGAGGAGTTTCATTTCATAATTAAGATTTATTGTCCAGGAAGACTTGTTTTTAAAAAAATCACCCTTCGCATGGGAAAATATTTCTCTGATTTACCTCAGATTACAAAACCCAAGGATGCAGTCTAAACGGAAGGGAAGGAATGCCTCCCTTAAAACAACTCTGCTCCAGAAGTGATGGAATCTTCTAGTGTCAGACTTGCAAAGTTCAGTATTTGTAGAAAACTCACATGCCTGTAATTACGATAAACTCAATTCCCATGTAAAACTGTGCCATCTGGAAGATATTAACATCATTTATAACTTGTTCACCTCCCTATTTCATAGAAAATTTTTACTCCTTGCCAACTTTCCACTGTTCTTCAGGGAAAAAAAAAAAAAAAAATTACTTTCATGGATTGTCTCAAGAAGAGTTTATATAGCAAGTCCAGCCATCAAGAAGTGATAAAGGAGACATTTTGTACATATTTACTTCCTTCTTATTGCTTTAAGTCCTTATATCCTTACTTTGAATTTTTTTTTCCTGTAAAGAATATTCTCCACCAGGCACTGTGGCTCACACCTGTAATCCCAGCACTTTGGGATGTTGAGGTGGGCGGACTGCTTGAGTTCAGGAGTTCGAGACCAGCCTGAGCCATGTGGTGAAACCCCGTCTCTACCAAAAATACAAAAATTAGCTGGGCGTGGTGGCACACGCCTGTAGTCCTAGCTACTTGTGGGGCTGAGGCAGGAGAATCACTTGAACCTGGGAGCTTGAATAGAGATGGCACCGCTGAGCTCCAGCCTGGGTGATAAAGTGAGACCTTGTCTCAAAAAAAAAAAACTTTTTTTTTTTGAAACAAAGTCTCACTTTCTTGCCCAGGCTGGAGTGCAGTGGCACAATCTTGACTTATTGCAACCTCTGCCTCCCAGATTCAAGTGATTCTCCTGCCTCAGCCTCCCAAGTAGCTGGGATTACAGGTGTGCACCACCACACCCAGCTAATTTTTGTATTTTATTAGTAGAGACAGGGTTTCACCATGTTGGCCAGGCTGGTCTTGAACTGTTGACTTCAAGCAATTCACCCATCTCAGCCTCCCAAAGTGCTGAGATTACAGGTGTGAGCCACCACGCCCGGCCTCCAAAGNTTTTTTTTTTTTTTGAAACAAAGTCTCACTTTCTTGCCCAGGCTGGAGTGCAGTGGCACAATCTTGACTTATTGCAACCTCTGCCTCCCAGATTCAAGTGATTCTCCTGCCTCAGCCTCCCAAGTAGCTGGGATTACAGGTGTGCACCACCACACCCAGCTAATTTTGTATTTTATTAGTAGAGACAGGGTTTCACCATGTTGGCCAGGCTGGTCTTGAACTGTTGACTTCAAGCAATTCACCCATCTCAGCCTCCCAAAGTGCTGAGATTACAGGTGTGAGCCACCACGCCCGGCCTCCAAAGTAATTTTTTTAAAGTGAACTGACCCTTTATTTTTTTTTAATCACAGTCATGCAGAGAAGGTTGAGGCCATAAGAAATGGATTCTGTTATTTGTTCCCAGGATCAGGAGCCACTCCTGCACCTTTGATCCAAAAGGCAGCTCCTCCAATAAGAAGGATCACCATCTTTGACACCTCACAAAGTGTCACAGGGGACAATGAGGAAAGGAGGTGACACCTGCCTGACGTCTGGCAGTGAAGTCAGCCAAAACTGGATGACTGTGATCCCAGTCAATCTGCCACTGACTTGTGCCCTGGACAGGTCACTAACTGACTTCTGTGAGTCTCAGTGGCTCATCTGTAAAATGGACAAAATGATGATTACCTCGCAGAAACCCAGGGAGAAATAAATGAAATCATATATGTCACGATGCTTGTAACGGTTCGATGGTCCCTTTCCAAGTGAGGTTGGGATACGGAGACAAGGAAAGAGACAAATACATAGAAAACCAAATGGAGAAGAGCTTTGTTTTCCACAGGGTATGCTACCACGTCAAAACAGGCTGTAGTTTAGGTAGTCCAGGAAATTTAGCTATTGCTATCTCCCAGTGATAACTTAGAAGATAACCAACTCTCAGAATATGACCATAGCCTGATATTCTGAAAATTACTATTTGGAATGACAGTCAGTTTTGCCCTAGCATTGCTCTCAAAGTTCAATCAATCAAAGCCATTGTCAGTAATGGAGTTAAATAAAGCGATTTATATATACTATGGTATTTTTTTTTTAATCATGAAATCCGTTAAGTGTTTCCATTGATGTACCCAACTGATTTAATGAAGTGCAGTTGGATTAGTGCTATTAGTGTGCAGTGCTGAATTTGCTCAAACAGCCCCCTTAATTGGTATGGTAGAGGCACTAGGGTGCAATTTCCAGTTCTGGAAAGGCAGTACGTCTGGCTTACTGCATCACAAAATCATAATCCTCAAATTTTCTTTTTAATTCTTTGGAAACAAGAAATGAAGCAATAATTCTGTTTTATATTATAGGACCTAATGTGCTAATTTAAAGACGTTTTTAAAATCCTCCTGATTAATTAGTAATTATCCAGTGGGGATCTAGGTAGTTTGCTAATCAAAGCTACAGGAATTAAAGTTGGCAAATTCTTATTTTTTAAAGTCCCCCCCACCGCACCCTACCCAATAACTACCATAGAACATTTTCAGCATCAACTAGGGGAGATTATTGATTCTGGAACAGGGAAGTCCTTTATCTTAAAATGACCAGTCATCTTTTCTGAACAAAAGCAAAAAATGTTGAAGAAAAATGGGTCTACTGACAGCAGTTAGATGCTTCTTCCTTTTAGTGGCACTAATATTAAAAGAAATGTTGAGCTGAACTTTTTTGTCTTTTTTTTGAGGCAGAGTCTTGCTCTGTCATCCAGGCTGGAGTGCAGTGGCATGATCTTGGCTCACTGCAACCTCAGCTTCCTCGGTTCAAGCAATTCTCCTGCCTCAGCCTCCCGAGTAGCTGGGACCACAGGTGCCCACCACCACACCCAGCTAATTTTTGTATTTTTAGTAGAGACAGGGTTTCACTATGTTGGTCAGGCTGATCTCGAACTGCTGACCTCGTGATCCACCTGCCTTGGCCTCCCAAAGTGCTGGGATTACAGGCGTGAGCCACCGTACCTGAACTTTAAGAAGGGCAGTGAGCACTGACCTAAGTCAAAATTGCACAATTTTGTTCACCAGACCCTTCCAGTTTTCTTAAAGTACAAACTGCTAAGATAACCACAACCAACAAATATGAATCTTTTAGAGATGTACCTAATGTATTCATGATGCTAGAATGAAATGTACGTGAGAAAAACAGATCATGTGTTAGAGAGTTTCCTTTTCTTTAATCTCCAGTGTTTATTGAAAGCAGCATACTGTTTGCTATAAATCATCTTTAGAGTCTGATACGTTCATGCTTAGAGTATTTGTCCATTTTCTTTTTTTCATTATTTGAAATTCTATTAAGTCAAAAGGTGGGTGTATCAGCTCCATACTACTAAACTTCTATTAGTCTTACTATCCTGCCAAATATCCTCTATATGCCCAAAATCAATTTGTAATGCAGTGAATAATTTATATAACGAGAAATATATCTATAGATGTACAATAATACTTCAGATATAAACTAGAGCTTTTTCTTTTCTGACAACATGCGAAAATAAAAGATTCAGAGAATCACTGTTTATTATCTAGCCAGTAGTTTACATGATTTTGTTTGTTTTCACTGACTTGCCTTACAGACTAATGAATTGGTGTACAGCAAACCTTTTACTATCTGTATATTAGGAACAAGCTAATGGAGAGAAGAAAGGATTGTAATGACCTAGGTAACCTCATGATTTATATGGACCTTAGGGAATAATTGTGTGTTTAGAAGAAAGGAAAGCAACGGCCATAAACGTTATCTAAGAGCAGGAGCATCATCTCAGCTAAGTTTAACCATATGACCACACAAAGGTGCAGCTTGCTGAAATGGGCCCTGTGGTTGAACATGTTTTAAACTAAACAAGGGGAACATCAACCCCCATCCTACCATCTAAAGTGCTCCTCATTCCCAAGATAACCTTATGGCAATCCTAACAGGAAAAAACGGAATAGGGTCAAATTCACTAAAATAAAACGTGGCATAAAGCAAACATGTCCAAATGTACTCTTCTCCTAACACAATAGAAGCTAGAGAAAGGTATAAAAAATTCCCCCTGATAATACTTAAGGCTCAGCTGTGACAACAAGACAGGTAGGCAAAGGCAGAGAGAATGTTGTTCTTTACCTTCTTTGACAGATTATTATTCCAGCAAAAGGGGATTTGCTTTTACTAAAACCAGAATATATAAAATAACTTAGCTTTTTATCATATTTAAGCAGCTTAATGTCTTTGAATACATTTAATGTAGACAGTTGCAGTTGATTGTACTTTATGCATAAAATTCATTAAGAGGATTGATAAAGTCACAAAAGAGATAGGAACAAGCTGATTTTCAGCATTTTAGTTTTGAATTATTTGGGAGCATATAAGTGCTCATTTAAAATGTCCAATAAAACAGGCCTTTTGAAAATCCTTCCAGCTGAAACTTATTAAAATATTACAGGTTCTTGAAATTATCATATTTAAAATACCTCATATTTCAGATATTTCATTAATTCTTTTCCTTTATGGCAAATTCCCTAGATCATATTATTGTTTTCATCACTTTCTTATCTATTGTGTTTACTACCTTTTCTCACTAGTCTTATAAAATACTTCAAGAGAAATTGTTTTTGATAGTAATTAGGGAAATCCTGCAAATAATGTTATTTTCATGAATATTCACAATTTATATCAGTAAATTCAAGGCTCTGAGAGTTATGAAAGCCTGAATTAACTTGGTTAAACCCAACATATGTCAATCTCATTCATCACATGACCCTTTTATGACATAATACCTATGGAATCAGTGTCGTCATGAAGTGCTTGCTATGTGCTATTTTGAAAAGTCATTTACTTTGCACAAGCACAGATCAGAGGAAACAAAAAAAATTCAGGGAGAGAATCAACTTTGTAAATGAAAACATACATTTGAGAAGACAGAGATAAATTTGGCAATCTAGTTCTTTCTCCTTATTCTGCCTTCAATGTTAAGGATTTAATTTGACTCAGTGCTTTGAAAGACTGTTTTAGCAACTGTTTCTGGCCAAACAAGTACAATGCTGATACCTAAGACTGTGCCTATACTTGGTAAAAAGAGCTCAACCAAGGCTGACAAATGCACTTAGCTTGTTTTCCTCAAGTTTGTCTCCCTCAGAGCAGGAGTCAAGAATGCCCTGGTTTTACTACTTTGAGTTAAGGTGACCACCATGAATAGAACGAAGCAATATTGTACAGTGGGAAGATATAATAGGCCAAGATTGCATTGTATAGATGGAAAAACTGGAGCCCAGAACACTCAACGGACTGGAACAGTATTCCAGATGCAGTTATAATAGAATAATCAGAACTTATCACAGTATTCGGATGAAAGACAAATCGTGACATCTCATTTTTTAGGCGATGATGAGAGATTTTTCTGTGATCATTAGGATCCACTTCTAATTTGAGATTCTTACCACGGGATTTCTCATCCTTGCTCAAAACCCTACAGGAAGGGAGCTGGGTGCAGTGCTGTAATCCCAGCACTTTGGGAGCTGAGGTGGGAGGATCACCTGAGGTCAGGAGTTTGAGACTAGACTGGCCAACATGGTGAAACCCCATATCTACTAAAAATACAAAATTAGCCAGGCACGGTGGCACATGCCTGAAATCCCAGCCACTCTACTCTGGAGGCTGAGGCAGGAGAGCTGCTTGAACCAGGGAGGCTGAGGCTGCAGAGAGCCAAGATCGAGGCACTGCACTCCAGCCTGGGTGAGAGAGCGAGACTCCATTTCAGAAACAAAACAAAACAAACAACAACAACAACAACAAACAAAACCTACAAGAAGGGGAAATTCTGAATCCAGACAGGAAGCTCATCCCATCTCTGACCCCCGGGTGATTATTCCAAATCTTCCTTACTTTGCCTCCAATCTGTTCCCTCAGCTATTGTTTCTTCAGTATTTAATGCCATTCCCACCCATTGATCCTAAGACTGCATTTAAGTCCTCTTCTACATGATAGCCTTGCAGTTATCTGCACCATGATTTCACTTCCCCATGATGAGTTCCTAATTTTATGTCATTATAAGAAGACACAAATTTAAAGAACTCATTTATTAGACTGACACCTAAGAAACAGGCCCAAACACAGAAAAGAAATGACTTCTCTAATTGCATAAAGGTTGTTGAGATGTTATTATTTTAACAAGACAGGGATGGCAAGCACTTTGAAAAGTGTGTATGTATGTATTTCACAGGCTCGGCAATATGTATGGGAAGTCTGTGTCACAGAGGGAAGGATAGATGACTAGACTTCCCCTCTGTGTTCTTATCCCTTAAATGCCTTGCTTTTCCCTCCATTCCTACATCCTCCAGCTTCTGCCCTTCTTGCTAATCTGGAACCAGGCAATCTAGAGGTAGAGTCTTGTGATGAGAATGAAGATATTCCCATCATTCTTTGGAGCAAGGATCCAGGAAATGGAGAGAGGTCCAGGGTAGAAGGAAGGGCTGATCCAGGTTTCTCATAGATGGCCCCAAGCACCAGGGAGACAAAGAAATGCCTGGATGACCATTTAACATAAGCATTTTCCACATCTATTTTGAGGGTTGGCTTTCTGATGCCACAGAACGAACTTAACTTATTCTGCTGACTTTTCTTTTACAAACTGGGCATGCCAGCCAAGAACTCCAAATTCTGGACAAAGAACATGTCTATTTTTGTAACTGTTTAATTGCTATGCTGAATTTTCTCTTCCCCCTCCTCACGCAACTAGGCAATTTCATGCCAAATCTTATAGTCCATTTAACATTTTGCATGTGTCTAATATAATAAGATTATTGCTGCACTGTAAAAATGTCATTGATTCAGGGGACCTTTCTTAATGACTCAGAGTGCAATAATCCCCCTTCCCAGACATAGCAAAATACTCATTTTCACTAATTAAACACACACATAACCTTCATAAATTATGAATTTAAAATTGGCTTTTGTAAATTTCAAAGTCAATGGCCTTTATATCAATTACTTACTAAGGAATTCCTCCCTAATTATTCACCAAGAACATACACTCAAAAACACAGGTTAGCAGCTCAAATACTACTGGAGCAGAACTAACATTGAATTTGGCAGTCATTAAAATAATAACTTCAACCTGATGTTTTTCTAAGTTTTCTTCTTTAAATCCAATGTCTTCAAAAATACTTTCTCATTAATGTGTGACAGGCACGTTAAACACAGGCTGTGCAAATATTTGAACAGTAATAGTATTGATTTCTTCCACGGCAATTTTCCATACAAATGGTAGAAGACTACTAGCAAAAGTTCTGATTTCTACTGTCATGATGCTTTGCCATTAAACAGGAAAAGATTCTTAGCATATACGACATACATAATTTTTAGTGAAAAAAGTAGTAATAGCTTATATTTATGTAGCCCATTTTTCTGAAAAGCTGAAAGAGGTTTTATGCTTGTCATTATTTTAGAAGCTTGGAGAGAAAGAATGAACAGGTGGTGTCCTGTTATACATGAGAATACCTTTACTGCAGCTATGTCCCCAACACTGTTGGGAGAGTTGTCGACTTGATAAGAAAACGGGTTTCACAGGCGATTCTTCAGCCTGACTAGTGAGTCTGCTGAATTAACTCCTGCATTCTTCACCTGGGGGCCCATAGAGGTGTCTGGAGTGGAAGGAATGGCATAGACAGAGTCAATGCCTCATCCGTGGGTCTGAACCTTGCTGCCTGTGACTAGGATGTCAAGCTACAGCATGGGTGCTGTGGAGAAGGTAAGAGAAATGGAAACTGTGTCTGCTGAAGATCATTTGAGGACATTTCCATAGCAGCTTGTCTGCCATGGTGTCTCGAGCATGCTTAGCCCATTCACAACATCAGAGCTGTCTCAAGATAGAGTGTGAGCCCGAGCTTTTCTGGGTTGCAAACAACACAGTGCCTGTCTAACTCTAACCCAGACTTGGTAAAGAATGGTATCTAAATCTGGTTAAAGTGAACTTTGATGACGGTCCTAAGAAATAAAATATATATCTTGGTAGATAAATGTCAGGGTAAAATGAAAGTTAGGATGGGTGATTTGGAGATCGAATGTATGTCCAGGTATTGGTCACAAGCGTTTTCATTTTAAAGTTCAAACAGAAAGAGGCATGCCTTGGCTAATCCTGTGGGTGCGTTTCTGCCCCAACTCCCTACCCAGTTGCTATTCTTGGGATAGTGTTAGTTCTTTTTACATTTCTTAGAGATGGAGTCTCGCTATGTTGCCCTGGGTGGAGTGCAGTGGCTATTCATAGGCACAATCCCACTACTGATCAGCATGAGAGTTTTGACCTGCTTTGTTTCCAACCTGGGCTGGTTCACCCCTCGTTAGGTAAGCTGTTGGTCCCCTGCTCCGAGGAGGTCACTTTTATCCATGCTGAACTCAGTGTGGACATCTCATCAGCACAGTGCACTACAGCCCAGAACTCCTAGGCTCAAGTGATCCTCTCACCTCAGCTTCCTGAGTAGCTGGGACTACAGGCACACCACCTTGCCTGGCATGTTAGTTCTTTTGAAGGACAAAGACAAGAGCCTGATGTCGCTTATATAACTAGAGAATTTTTCTGGCATCCCTTTCCTAGAAGTTTCTTTTTTCTTATTGCTGCTGATTCAAATCCTACTCTTTCAAAGCCCACCCAAGGTTCATTTATTCTGTGAAGCTTTTCTTGCACCCAATCACCTGTAAATGTTCCCCTACTTGAATGTATAAAACCCTTAATTAGGGAGTACAAACCAAGGAATAAAAGTTTGCCAAATGTTGCACTACAATTATTTTTAGGGGGGTTTTGTGTGTCTTATTTGCTTCCCTGATAAAATGTATACTTTTAGGTAGGAAATATCTCCCTTCTTAGCCTAAATTTTCTGAGAATCAAAACAGTACTGTTTCCCTGGGATTAAGCTCATGCTACTGAGAAAATGAACCTACAATAGAAACTAGAACAACCACCGCATAGCCCAGGTAGTCAAACTATTTTATATTCATACTTTTAGCAACACTTAAACAGAATCTTCTAAATCGTTTAGGAACTAGCTCTGGAAGAGAACACCTTACACTTTCAGAAATTTTTTTCTAAAAATCACATAAATCACTTCTGGGAAAACTCAAAGCATGGTGAGGTATACTGCTTTTGTTCCAATTACATTAAACCTTATAAAAACAGCCATCATGACGACAACATCTCTTCAGAAGGGCATGCCAAATACTTAGGGGGCTTAGTCTCACCAAGACGTTCTGGGATTTCGTTACCTAACGCCTATTAGTGACAATAAGTATTACGTCTATAAATCCCTAGGTGCTTATATCAGTCCTATCTATTTTAGTTTCCACAGGTGGAGTGATAGCTCTAACGAGGTCCACGTCTTCATGATTCCTGTTTAGAGAAATAAAATGTTTAGATCTCAACTTTCCTGCCATTCCCTAGAGGTGTTATAAATAAGGGTGACATTTACACATTTCGAATTGTTCCTTGAAGAGCAGCAATTCATTATCTTTTAAAGAAATTTGCTCCACATCAAGTCTCAATCCAACTGACATTAACATGTGTTAGATACACAAACAAATGGTAAGTTTTGCCTAAAGAAGCTGTTAATTATTCTCCTAGTTATGTTCACTCCTTACTGTACCACTCTCCTCTACTTCCTTCAATTAGGCGCCAAGCATCAAAAGGTTTGCTACGTTTTATCGTTATCACGAATCTGAGTGCGCAACACACAATTCATTCTCTTTTCTTTAGTGCCTGAAAATAAAAATCCGCCACCTTTTGTACAGAAGGTCAGTATCTGTGGAGGCCAACATTTTAGACAGACTACTTGTTCCTTCATTTGAATTTCAAATTCTTATCTCTAAATGCTTTTCACCCCCCACTTTAAATCCAGGGGCTAAGGAGCATTGTGCGCCCTGCTTTAATAATCTTGGTCTCTTGTATAGCTTAGATATGTAAATTATGGGTTTTGTTCATTTATTTCTTCCTTTTAGTATCTAACTTCCATTGAAATGGAATATAAGTCCAGCAGCCACTTTGCAACCTGAGGATGTATAGAACGCCTGTATGGGATACATCTATATGTGCATATATTCATATATGCTTGAGCATAAATATAAAATATTACAATCTCATCTGTCTACAGATTAATTTACAAAACAAAAAGTTTCCAAATCTGTGCTAGTTTATGCAAAATGCTGTCATTTGAAGTTCATTTTGTGTACCTTTGTTACCAAGAGGTTTTTTTTTTAAATTCATAGGGGCCACCAAGGCACAAGGGGATGACCGACCCTGGTTAATCCAAACCACAGGACAGGCAAAGGATTAATTCCAGTTGCCAGATGATTAACTCTGGTTGTTGGGTCACAACCTTGCCTGTCAGTAACTCGCTCCTAAACTCCTTCAGGAAAATAAGGAAACTTGAATACGCCACTTTTAAAGTCAAACTCAGTGCCATTATGAAAGACCCTGTATTCTGTGCAAGGTTTCTTAGAGGAATCTGATTTCCAGCTTTTGTTCAATTAGTTTTGTATCAGTCAATCCTTGTTTAAAAACATGTCATAAGTCTCTGCGGCTTGTGCACGCTTCAATTACCTCCGATTATTACATCAAGATTCACAAACGAGATACCAGAGTCACTCCTATTTACTGGGAAATGCTATTGAAACAAGCTGAAATTCAGTTTCAGAAAAGATGGCAATAACCCGTCAAACATCCAGCGAGAGAGGAAGTTGGGCCTCACGGTGCGTGGGGCCATTGTTAAATGCAAGACGGCATCTCACCTAATAATTTAAACATGGTCTCGTGGCCTGACATTTTTAATGCTTCCTTGATCTCTTTCTTCTAGCCCTGCGTGTTCTTTGCCACTGTAGGGGGCAGTGCATAGCGGGTTATGGATTAAATACCAAGCCTTATTCTGCCAATAGCACTTTTAGGAGGGGAAAAATCATTGGGTACTTTTATAAATAGTCACGCCGTAGGTGTCCACAGAAAGCAATCTTCATTCAGGGCTTTTAAAAGCTGCCTGCTTTTTAGATACAAACCAATCCATAAAACTACCAAGTTCAAATTATCTGCTGTTATCTGGGCAGTAAGTTTCAGGCACCTCTGCAGGCTGATTTGATGATTTTTGTCAGTGCAAATTAGGATCCTAGGTTTAACTAATACAATCTGGCTCTAAAAATTAATTTAACTTGCCCAGTCCCCACGATACACAGCCCGGAGTTCGCATTTACTTTTGTGATTCATTGCATTTGAATTAAACTAGAGGGCTAAGAATTTTATGCCTGAAGCAGCTCTGACTCTGAAGAACAGAAACAAACACATATTTCTCCCATCATTTGCTGCTTCAGGGCAAGAAAAAGAAAGCCACTGTAATTTGGAGACAAGACTTTTCCAGATAACTGTGAACAAGAGCAACCACAGAGCAATACTAAACAGAATTGTGTTACGGAAATCTGGACTTCAGTAAGAAATTAGTAGGAGCATATCAAACAGATGCAAATATACAATTTTTGATCGATATGGTGTTGGCATGAATTCTAGATGTAAACTCAAAGGGATTGGAAACTTGTTTGTAAATGAACATTTAAAACACAGATTGTGAAGTGTTTTTTGGAAGCAGAGAATCAATTAAATGAAGAAAAATTTAGAAGAGTCATAGACCTGAAAATAAACTAGAAAATTGTCTGTTTCAAAATATCCTTATTTTCAAATATGGAAGCTGAGGCTCTAAGAGATGGGGTTGGCCAAGCTCACAGAGTTCGGTTTTTTGTTTGTTTCATTTTGTTTTTCGTTTTGTGTTTTTGAGGCAGGGCCTTAATCTGTCACCCAGGCTGGAATGCAGTGGTGTAATCTCGGCTCACTGTAGCCTCGACATCCTGGGCTCAGGTGATCCTCCCATCTCAGCCTCCAGAGTAGCTACAACTACAGGCGCATGCCACCACACACGGCTAACTTTTTGTATTTTTTGTAGAGACAGGGTTTTGCCATGTTGTCCATACTGGTTTTGAACTCTCAGGCTCAAGTGATCCACCCTCCTCAGCCTCCCAAAGCGCTGGGATTACAGGCATGAGTCACTGTGCCCGGCCCACAGAGTTAGTTGTGAAGTCAAAAAACCCAGGTCTTCTGACTCCCATCTTGCACTTTTCCACAAACTTCTCAAACAGGTTTTCCCACTTGTATGGGTTAAGAATGCAAATCCTCTCTGCTAATCTACTTCTTTCCCAATTGTTCTTGGAGAGCAAAATTCTACAGTGTCAAACTCTTGATTGTAGGCCTCTTATCTTTCTAGCATATTTTCAACAGTAAACAAAGTGATTTTTAAGATCTTCATTCAAAAAAATATATATGCATTTTGAAGGGTTCTGATGGTCTTGGTTCGTCTTTAATTGCAAATACAAGTAGAGAGGAAAGTAAGTTGTCTATGTATAGACCACATGCTGACCTTGACACTGAAGCCCAGCAGGTGAAAGAGGGCATCTGAGCATTTTGGTGGCAATCCTAACATAGGATTGAAAGGCCCTGAAGAATTCATTTGTCAAACCTAATCCAGTTCCAGCAGATAAGCAGTATCTGTCCTGTTATTAAAATCCACCAACGACTGTGGTTCACGCCCGTAATCCCAGCACTTTCGGAGGCCAAGGTGGGCGATCGCCTGAGGTCAGAAGTTTGAGACCAGCCTGGCCCACATGGTGAAACCCTGTCTCTACTGAAAATACAAAAATTAGCCGGGTGTGGTGGCACACGCCTGTAATCCCAGCTACTCAGGGCTGAGCCTGGAGAATGGCTTGAACCCAGGAGGCAGAGGTTGCAGTGAGCCGAGATTGCGCCACTGCACTCCGGCCTGGGCAACAGAGTAAGACTCTGTCTAAAAAAAAGAAAAAACCTCCGCCAATGAAAGTAATTCCATGGCTTCCCTATGAACTCATTTCTGTAGTCCATAACCGCTACCTTCAAGAAAATTTTAGAAGACAGAGTTCCAATTTGTCTTGTTTCAATTTGAGATCACGAATACTAAAATAATAAAATCTATCTTTATCTGGAATTTTTCAGATGAGGTAAGAAGCATTTATAAAATATTAACTTGAACACAATGGTCCAGACAGGAGCTTTTTTTTCCCAGGCTTTTCCTTCCCTGGAATATTTTTGGCTCGGCAAACTTTAATTCTAACTTCTGTAGTACATATCTTGGCAGCCAGTGCAGAGGAAAACAGATACAGAATCTTTATAATGGAGATGGCAACTTTCTTTTCATGAATTCAATCACATACAATTAATTTCATTGTGCTAGAAACAAGGAAAACAGGCATGGACCAGAATTACAGAGGGGAATTTGGAGGGCATCTTCTCTGACCCCTAAATGCTACAGATGAGGAAACAGAGCCTCCCAGTAAGTTGTGTGGGCTGCTAAAGGTCACAAGACCAACCGTCCACAGCAAAGTCAGCACTGGATTCTGGATTCTCTGCTTTTTCTATTAAAACACACTCACTCAGCATTCAGTAAAGAGGGGAGAGAAAACAGAAAACACGTTCATTATTTCTGAAGGAAGAATGCTTGCCATCTGCTAAAAGCATGCACGCAAGGACGCACACACACACACACACACGTGCTCAAAACCCAATAAAATCCTTTAAAACATAGCTGATTTGCATAATAAAGATGTGACACTATTACCACATGATGGACTTTATCAATTTTTGAAAATCCATGAGAATGAATGGATTTCACTCATCCATACTCAATGTGAATTCTTTTGTCTGTCAAAGTCATAGTATGGATAATGTGCTTTCTTCAGAATTAGCCTCAGGACAACCCAAAGAGGCCGCTAATACCAACTAAAATATACTCTTCATTTTACATTACCATTGAACAATGCTGGTGTGTGAGCAAATGGATCTAAGTGGAATCTGCGGGCTTTGCAACCTCGAGTTAAAATCAGTGTGATTCCTTCCAAATAACATGTTGATCGCTTAGTAATTTTTATGTGCATGTGCAGTTTTACATCGTGGTAGGGGTCCTACATATCTCAAATGCTTCAGTGAGTGTGGGATTTGGGGATGAGTTCTTACAGTGTGAGAATGTAGCCAGAGCGTAACCTGGCATTTAGCTTCCTGCAAATGTGCATCACTGTTCTTCATGGAGTTGATGTCTTTGCAGAGGAATGTTTTATCAAACTCTATGTCCTGGCTGGGTGCAGTGGCTCGTGGCTGTAATTCCAGCACTTTGGGAGGCTGAGGCGGGTGGATCACCTGAGGTCGGGAGTTTGAGACCAGCCTGACCAACATGGAGAAACCCCCATCTCTACTAAAAATACAAAATTATCCAGTCGTGGTGGTGCATGCCTGTAATCCCAGCTACTCGGGAGGCTGAGGCAGGAGAATCGCTCAAACCTGGGAGGCAGAGGTTGTGGTGAGTCGAGATCATGCCATTGCACTCTAGCCCGGGCAACAAGAGCGAAACTCTTGTCTCAAAAAAAAAAAAAAAAAAAAACTATGTCCTAATAATTGTGCTGAGAGAGTCAAGGGGGCCAGAAGAGTAAGTATCTGAAAGTTAATGAGGAAGATAAGAAGGAAAATGTCATTTTTGTGAAACACTGAAGAGTTCACCAGGCGTAAGGGAACCTGGAACCTGGGAGAGAATTTCACCTCTCTGGACCTTGGTTTCCTCATCTGCAACCTAAGGGGATTATCCTAGAAGATCTCTAAGGCCCTTTCCATTAACAACAAACACATCATGATTCAAAAACAGTTATGCTGTGTTTGGGTTTCATCTTAGCCCAGGGTCTCCGACTTGTCCTGATACAACCTATATATATACTACATCAACTTTAGGCAATGGGTCTCAAGCAAAGCATTCTTCAAGTGCCCCACAGTTATCAAAGAATTCAAAAATCTTAGATTTTCATTTCCATGATTATCTTCTAAAAATGGCAGTGTATACCCATTGTGGAGCACCTAGACAGGTACCATATAAGGAGTACTGCCATGTCTTTTTGTAGCAACACGTATGTTTGTGTTGATGATTGAATGACTGCCAAGTGTGGTGATAGGAAAGCATGAATCCCTATATAGCCAAGGTTTTCCAGTTGTTCAAAAATAAATCAGTGGTGGGAGAGGTGAACCATCACTTGGGAACACAGGAGTAACATGGATCTGAACTCAAAAGACCCCGCATCCTGGCCTTTGGCAGCATGTTCAAGTCTTTGGACAACTGATAAGCAACAGTTCATTCGTGGTCTGTCTAGACATAAATAGGCAGTGAAGAACTTTCCATTAGAAGATCTTCTTCCCAGACCAGGTGCAGTGACTGATGCCTGTAATCTCAGCATTTTGGGAGGTTGAGGTGGGAGGATTGCTTGAGTATAGGAGTTCCAGATCAGCCTGGGCAAAAGAGTCAGACTCTGTCTCTACAAAAAAAGTTTTTAAGTTAGTCAGGCATAGTGGTTCACACCTGTAGTCCCAGCTACTTGGGAGGCTGAGGTGGGAGGATCACTTGAGCCCAGAAGGTTGAGGCTGCAGTGAGCCAGGATCACGTCACTGCACTCAGTATGGGCAATAAAGTGAAACTTAGTCTCAAAAAAACAAAAGATTTTTCTCCCTATATTATATTTTGGGGGTACACCATTAAATCATTTGGCCTGTTAGAAGCTAAAACAAATTAAATGATAAAAAGTAAATAAATAAAAATAAACAGCAAAGGCAATAATGATGGCTAAAAGGGCTGCCTATTATGCTAAAACTTAAGAAAATTAAGTTAATAACAAGCAAAGTCTAAAGTGTATGTACATTCTACTATTGTATTACCTGATAATAGGAATTTTGCTTCTACAAAATGCCATCAGTCATCACACCAAATTAATGTTGTCATCTGAGTGTTTGGGTTTTTTAGGTATATTGGGATTAGTGTGTAAAGTTGCTTGGACTCATTTGTTTTATGGGAATACTAAAGGTAAAAAAAGGTGTGAGTGAATTTTTTGTATGTATATAATAAGTAAGATTAGAATAAAAGTAATTTTCAACACCAAAGATCCTTGGAAATGTTTCCCTTTAAAAGAGGGTCATACATTCCTTAAGTTGGAGAAACACTGTGTTTTCTTTCATCTCCATCCTCAGGCCTTTCAGTGAGGACAGGAACCCACGGCCAGACAGGAAGGCCTGTTAGAAGCCAGGTTGCCTCCCTAGTAAGTTTGTTCTGGAGCCCTCTGGTCTCCTTTTCTTTTAGTTACTTTAAGTGGTTTTAGGAAAAATAACTCTTTTCATCTTAATCCTGCTCCTTACACCCAAGCCAGCCCAGAGTCATCTGGAATCCTCAGAACCGACTTATTCTTTGAAGAGAAGAAGGACAAGATGTTTTTGGACCCTTGCAGGAGGTCTGGATACAGACAGGGCCCTGGGGAGGGTTGATTCCGAGCAGTAACTGCTCAGCTGGAGGCATAAGGGATCCCTTCTGACCTCCAAGCTTCAGAGGGGATGGGAAAAGGTAACTTGGCAGCCTCAAGCTCCAAGGCTTCACCCCTAGATTGGTTTAGGCAAGAGTCAGTGAGTCCCCGGGAAGGCACTGGGCCAGCAGAGCCCAGATGTCAAGGCTAGGATTTCAGCCTTAATAATCCAATTTAGTCCGGGCACGGTGGCTCATGCCTGTAATCCCAGCAATTTGGGAGGCTGAGGTAGGTGGATCACCTGAGGTCAGGAGTTCGAGACCAGTATGGCCAACATGGCAAAACCCCATCTCTACTAAAAATACAAAAGTTAGCCGGGCATGGTGATGCGTGCCTATAGTCCCAGCTACTTGAGAGGCTTAGGTAAGAGAATCACTTGAACCCAGGAGGCGGAGTTTACAGAGAGCTGAGATCATGACAAAAAAAAAAAAAAAAAAAAAAAAAAAAAAAAAATTTAAACAAAGAAAACCTTTCATTCATCTCTTTAAATACCCTAAAAATTGATTATAAATCACAGATTGGAAGCCAACACAAGCTGTAACGCAAAGCAAGCACTAAACATTGCTTTCTCTACCTGATGCCACATAGGTTAGGGTAAATTTAGTTAAGGCTGTGGGTTAGGGTTGCGTGCCTTATTGCAGGAAGCAGCACACTTCTGACGGATAAATACTGCATTTGGAACCTATGCGTTGGTAGTTTTTCTCCAAGGATGTTCTTAGAAGCCATTTGTAAAGAATTTGTCAGTTTCTTTAGATTTGGATGAAATATTAGGATCTGGAACATTACTGGGGCATCTGAAAATTGTATTTCCTACCTTATATTTTACGTGGCTAAAGAGCATGGCTGGGAGCAGTGGTTCACGCCTCTCATCCCAGCGCTTTGGGAGGCCAAGGTAGGAGGCCGAGGTAGGTGGATCACCTGAGGTCAGGAGTCTAAGACCAGGCTGGCCAACATGATGAAACCCTGTCTCTACTAAAAATACAATTATTAGCCGGGTTTGGTGGCATGTGCATGCAGTCCCACTCTACTTGGAAAGCTGAGGCAGGAGAATTGCTTGAACCCAGGAGGCAGAGGTTGCAGTGAGTCCAGACTGTGCCACTGCACTCTAGCCTGGGAGATAGAGCGAGACTTTGTCTCAAAAAAAAAAAAAAGTACATCTTGTTCCAAGAAAGCTACTTTTCCTTCAAACACTTTGAGGTTTAAAGGCAGGATTTACTACCCTCTGTCCTGAAGGCAGAGGGAGAAGGAGGAGAGGAAGGAACAGAGGCTGTAACCCCTTGATGATTTTCTGGGATCCTACAGTTAGATGGGATGGGATATGGCCTCCTGCCCTAGGAAATCAGATTCTAGGATGCTATTCTAAGAAAACAAAAAAATCCCCTGGAATCATATTATCCTCTGACAACTAGTGCCACATTTCCCTGTTGTTACTATACTCATCAACTTCAGTTCACAGTCAAAATTCAGTTATCCTGCTAATCTTGCTCATTTTGGCAGGCACGAAAATACACATGTTTGTATGGAGCCAAGCAAGTTTTCCAGATCTTGGGATCCTCTGGAAATATTTTTTCAGTTGTTGAAAAGGAACTTGCAAGAAAGCATATATTTTCAGCACCTGTCCCAGGAACAGCATGTGAAAGTGACATTAAACTTATTTCTACACTAGGTGACCAGGGACTCCCTGCTGGGTAATCAGAGATGCAGGTCGATCTCTGTCGTCCCTGCTTCACTGGGGTTTATTGCCAGGGCGGAGACAGTCTCAGCTCATGGATCAGAAGAATGGTCTGTACACACAGACAGCTCCCACCCTCCTGTTCTGGCGCTGGGCTATTCTTCACAGCCACATTTTACACTGAGAAACTCTTCATGAATTTTCAGCCTGGAAGACGATGGGCCCATTTAATGTTCTAATCATATAGAGTGCCTGAATTTCCAAGATCTCCAATTGCTTTTCACTTACTACCCTGGAAAGAACCACAGTAACATCCATTATGAAGACAAGAACTCCACAAATCTCCTTGCTGGCTGGGGAGCAGGGGGTCTCATAATTCTGTATCTGGCCAGGCATTGTCCTTGGCTGCATGTCGATTTTGGCATCAGAGGCAGCTGCCTCCAAGCCCTTGTACTGCCATTTCAAGTTGTATTCTTAGGCAGATCTTTTCATCTTTTTTATACTTAGTTTCCTCCTTTGTAAGATGAGAAAGATAATATCTTGCAGTGTACTTGTGGTGATTAAAGATTGCATGTGCACACATGCCACCAGGCACACTGTAGATACCACACGAGTTCTAGCTGTCATATTCCAGGCCTGGGCTAGAACGTTGTCAGAATGTAAGTTTCATATTGTTCCCACTAATCAAAATACTCTCACCGCCACCACTACTGCTATTACTACTTCTACCTACTAAGCATTGAGCACTTACTTACTTGTGCTAGGAACTTTACTAGGTACTTTGCTGCATAACCTTGGTTTGTTTTGTACTTTAAGGACCCCATAAGATAGGCACTATTTTTAGCCCCACTTTGTAACTGAGATAAATGAGGCATGAAGAGGTTACATTGCTCATGGTCACAGAGGAAGTGTCTAACCCTGGCTCTGTCTCACCCAAAGTTACTGGTCTGAAAACGATGCCACACCTGTTCTAGAAAATGAACCAAACCTGCACCCCACCCCCCAAAGCTGTCCCTGCCCCCCCCAGCCCCCCCACCCTGCCCCAATCCTTAGAACTACCTATCTTCTTTGTATTCATTGCTCTTCCAAGCAGGAGTCCATCAGCACTGCAGGTTGAGCACAACATACTAGCTTTCGGGTTGGACACCAGCTGCTGAAACAGGCCCTTCGATCTGTTGTACTCCCCAGAATTGCCTCTGATCCTTGCCTAAGAACCATCCCAGGATTTCAGATCAAGATGTCTGAGGCAGGCCTGATTCTAGGTATTTTTTGAAAAAATTTGTTACGGGTGACAGGGTGTGGTGGCTCACATCTGCAATCCCAGCATTTTGAGAGGCTGAGGTGGGAGGATTGCTTGAAGCCAAGAGGTCAAGACCAGCCTGGGCAACATAGTGAGATCCTAGTCTCTACAAAAAAATAAAAATAAAAAATTGGCTGGTTTTAGTGGCACGCACTTGGAGTCTCAGCTACTGAAGAGTCTGAAGCAGGAGGATCCCTTGAGCCCAGGAGTTTGAGGCTGCAGTGAGCTATGATTGCATCACTACTCTCCAGCCTGTGTGACAGAGAGAGACTCGGTCTCTAAAAAAATAAACCAATTGCTACAGGCAATTGATTCTGAGTACGATGCTTGAGAATCCTGGAGAGATCCTCGCTGCCTTGATAGAAGCTGGGGGCCTTAGGGGGACCCTGAACTCCATCTGAACTCTGGGTTATTGACTGCTCTCTACCTCTCTAAAGAGAAGGCTGTAAAAAAGTGACTTGGAAAGCCACTTGAAAAAGTTCACACTCTGAACTGCCTGCTAACTCCCATTTCCTACCAAATCAATATGAAAACTTTGCTTGACTTTCACAATGTCTAGCATCTTCACAGTCCCCTGTATTCCTGTACAACCTGTTCCTTCTCTTTTCTTTGCTATCATGAGGACACCATGTGTACATTTAGGCCTAGAGTTTCTTTCTAATCTTGGCGTTGAAGTGTTTCCAATGACCAAATAATGTCTCTTGTTTACATTAGCTTTTAAGGGGACAAGAAAGTTCCTTCCCTCCTATTTTCATTGGTCTTCTAACAGCAATAAAATTTCTATACACTTCAAGAGTGTCCACCTGGAAGGAGGAACATAGTGAAGGATTCAAATGTCCATCAACAAAGTGCATCTCTGTCAGAAAGAACTCAGGTACAAACCTGTCACTGCCTCAGGTGGGAGCTCTAAGGCTCCACTTTGAACAGCGGCCAGGAGAGGATTTCCAAAGAGTTCGAGTTCCTCCCACCGGGTCTGGACAGACTCAGGCAGGATTATCTGACAGGAGGATGCTGCAGTGGTTCCTGACTGTGTGCACATCTCAACCCCCAGTGCTGGTGGGAAAGGAAAATAAATCTTGGGGCCCCCAAATCACTAAGCTAAAGGGAAAGGTGAAGCTGGGAACTGCTCGGGGCAAACCTGCCTCCCATAGTATTCAAAGTCACCCCTCTGCTCACCAAGATAAATGCTTATCTGATTGCCTCCTTTGGAGAGGCTTATCAGAAACTCAAAAGAATGCAACCATTTGTCTCTTATCTACCTTTGACCTGGAAGCCCCTCCCCACTTCCAGTTGTCTCGCCTTTGCTTCGAGTTGTCCCACCTTTCCAGACCGAACCAATGTTCATCTTACATATGTTGATTGATGTCTCATGTCTCCCTAAAATGTATTAAACCAAGCTGTGCCCCGACCACCTTGGGCACATGTCATCAGGACCTTCTGAGGCTGTGTCATGGGCGTGCATCCTCAACCTTGGCAATTATTTTCTAAATTAATTGAGACCTGTCTCAGATTTTTGGGGTTCACACCGGCTGCACCCCTTTCCATGGGGTTGCTGCCCCATTATCTCCTCCATGGGAGCCGAACAAAGTCCAAATCAGGAGGATGCTGCCACACAAAACAACACAAATGTTGTATTATTCAAATAGGAGCGAGGCTCGGTGCTGTCCTCATTTGGGTTATGCCTGCAGTCCAGAGGAGCAGAGTTTGGTCCATGGGGAGAACTGAATGTGGAGGGCTTGACAACCTGTTCTCTTGGCTCCTTTGTCCCGAGATTACATTCAGGATTTTCTCTTAAGCCTGAAGTTAAGGAGGTAGGTGGAACAAGAGTGACCTTTGGAGTGGAATTTTCATAAAATAAATAAACTGGGTGACAGCGTATAAAAGTTACAAACCTCTTTAGAATGCCATATGTGAGCAACTTGTAAACAGTCCATAAATATCACCTGCAGGGTGGAAGTCAAGGAGGCTGATGCAGAATTCTGTACGAACACATTTTCTGCAACACTGAACCATCTGGTAACGACAATTTATTCTCTAGTTGGCATAGGACTACAATGATAAAACATGTTACTACTGACTTCTGTCTGGAAACAGACGATCACAGTTCACTCTGTTGTGTGGACATGGGGCCGGTGTGCGTGACTCTCAGCCACTCATATGCTGCATGGTGGTGTCAGGAGAGGAATTAAAAAATTAAAGGGGTGTTTTGTGGACATCTCTACTCCACAAGCGAGATTTCAACAGCCACCAACACCAAGAAAAGTTTTGGAAGTAAGAAAATTGTTCCTTTCATAATAATGCCACTTTTGAGCAATTTGTTTTTTAAAAGTGCACAAACATCTGTGTCATTCTTGGGGAATAAGTGTAGAAAGAACATATGGATAGCAACTTTACCCTTTATAAACATTGCTTATTCTCAATATCCTAATAATTCGTTCTAGAATAATGAATTCTGCAAAGGATAACAAGGTCTTTCCTAGGTTCTATTTAACATAGAGAATTTATAAAAGAAAAAAAAAAAAGAGCGAGAGACAGAGAGAGAAAGAGAGAAAGGAGTTTTGATTTTCCTCCAAATAGACTACTTAGTACAGAGTCTCTGAATAGAAAAAAACATTTCCAATTTCTCCAAGTGGAGAATAATGTAACAATGGAAACACAACTGAAGGAGATGGGCTAATGGCTTTATTATAACAAACACACATGCAAACTAGACACATTTTAATGTCATTATCCCCTACCCACCCAACACCAACCTTCTAATTGTGCTTTTAATCAAGAATTCCTTCTTATGTTGTTACTTCCTGCCCTTCTGGGTTCCTATGATATGCAGTTTCCACCCTGGTCTCATCCTGTTTGGCCCCTTTGAGTAACAGCTAAGGATGGCTGGCCCACAGCCTACCAGGCTTTCAAAGCCCCAGAAGTCTGTAAACAGGAAAGATTTCCTCTGAGGTTGTGGGCTCCTCCTTGATCAAAAGATGGCTATTGGATAAGAACTTCCCCTAAATTGCCAGCCACTCTTATTTTCCAGATCGGATCCTCTCTTGGAGGGCACATTACTAGGTATCTATGGCAGAGGTGACAGGCAATTTGCCAGACTCCATGCTGTTAATGAGGAGGTATGGCTTGGAGAAACACAAAGATTCCTCTGAGCAATGGCCCAGGCAAGGGTCCCCTCCTGGTTAGCAGCCAGGGAGGATGAGCGAAGCAAACATCAGTTCAGAATATGAAAGAGGGACAGAAGGACTGCATGGAGAGCCCTGGCAACCTTCAGGGTCTCACGGGTTGGAAATAAGAATAATGACTTCCACCATAAAAGATTAGTTTTATCCCAATGGTTGGTAAGTGGCCTGTTTCTGAGAAATGGGAGGATAATCAATGACTTCCAATTTGGAGACATCATTCCATGTAAAAGGACTGCTTAGGTCTGTTTTTAGGGTCAACGTTATAGTCACAGCTCATAGTTTCAAAGTTGGGTACATCTTTGTCCAAGACAGCCACTCTTTCCCCTGTGATTTCATTACGAGGCAAAAAGCTGTCCCTCAAGAGTCCCTCAAGAATTTTGTGTTTCTTTCTAGTTAATCACACCTGTCTCTGAACCTTGCCATGGAAAAGTGAAGTGAGAGGGAGAGAACAAAGCTTATCTTCTACCTTCTTTCTAAATTGGGAGAGTAGATCAAAGTGTGCCAAAACAAACAAACAAACATTTTCAAAAAACCTTCTTTCCTGAATGCATCTTATCTTGAAACTCACCCTTCTTTGTTAATTATCTGACAAGAAGAAAGGGTGCTTTGATTTCTTATCCTAGATTTCTCTGCACCACTTAAGAGGGCACTTAATAAATTGTCTTTTTCCATTTATGATCTCATTATTTGGATAAACTTCATCTTTGAAATAGATTATAAACTTTTCAATCCCAGGGGAATATAGCATAGTTCTTTGCCCCTTCCTTCCATACTTTTTAGGTACGAGCACATCAGTAACAGTTTCATGTTTAAACTCTACCCTATTTCATTTCTAATTGACAGTGACCTGGGCCTTATTTCATTGTAATAAGGAAACAAAGTGATGAAGTCAGAACTTGCAGATGGCTGTTCTGTCTGTTTCAGTGTCTCGAAGTCAGTGGTGGGTGGTTAATGATAAGAAAGTAAATGTTAAATGTGCCTTTGCACATTTAGCAAACAGAAAACCAACTTAGAAAACATTTTATTTACACTTTAGTTATAGCATTCACCATCTTATGATGTAACATATCTGTTTGCAAGTCCTGTCTCCCTACTTGACTGAGACCCCTTCAAGGACAATAAACAAGTCATTATCCATCTTTCTCTACCCGTGTAGTACTCACTGTGATACTGGCATATGATATACACTGATATACACTCCAGTGTTTTTCTCTGATTAACATCAAATAATATTGTCATGGCAATGAGAAATAAGAAGTGTAAATTCTGATTTTTTTCCCAAATCTTGAGAATCTGTTTTTCCTTCAAGCTATAAATTGGGGATTCAACCAAATCACATAAAGCAGCAAGTATTTCCTGTGTGGCACTTAGCTGTTCTGGGAAATAACTCAGTGTCATTTGGTTAACACACACACCCAGGCCAAATAGTTGAAAATAACGGAAAGACATCATGGTAATTAGGTTAGGAGTTGACCCAAGACATGTTCTCATTAAATTTCTTTCTATTTCTGGTCTCCGTTCCATCTTCTTTCACTGATTGACTTTTCTTTCTTTGAATGAAATTCCCTCCCCCAGATGGACTATTTCATCACAGCAAAAAATTGAGAAAGCTAAGAAGACAATGGGGAGGAAAACCAACACTACCAAAAGGAAACCTCAGAGAGTTTTGCTTTCTGTGAGTTATCTGTCAGTCAACCCTGTCCTGTTCTATAAGACCCTTCTTATAGACCCCTCTTTCAAGGGTTTTCAAAAGAGAAAGGCTATTTATGTACTTATTACCAATTATGACCTCACTGGTCTTCCTACTTTTTAGTACTAGGGCACCAGAACCCCAAGTGTATGATGATGGTCCGCTAGCAGCCATTCCAGTGACATTATTCAACTCAAACAGAGCTTTGCAATAAACTGTGTCTTTCCTTATGTGCTCTGGGAGATGAAATGAGAATGACCCCATCTAAACCAAAGGCCACATGGTTGGCATTCAACAATCGACTCCTCCCCATTTATTTGTGGATCCAATTCAGTCTAGGTCTAAGGCTTTACAGAAATGCATGGCACTCCTCGCAGATGGCATCTGGCCACCCCTTGAAAGCTTCTGGTGGAAGGAGAGCTCGCTGCTTTTTGAGGCAGTCTGTCACCCGAGTAGAAATAGAGTAGAAAACCATATGCCTTGAGTCTCAGCAATGACATTCAGAAAGCAAAAGCATCCATACAACCAGATTGACTTAAAGTAATGTAAACAGTCCAATCGATTCTTTGAAATTGAAGAATGACTTGGTGTAGAGCAATGTACACCATGATGGTGTGTTCCGCCAGGCTATGCAGGAGCACTCTGTGGTAGTACAATATACTCCACAGCACATGGGCAGGAGAATGTGAATCAATGATTTAGTGTGATCTCATTGGTAACTCAGTTCTGAAGATCTGCTATCATATATTTGGGTGAATAACTATTCTGATGTGCTGGATTGCACTTTACAAATATATATAATCTACTAAAACAATTTAAAAAATTTTTGTGCGCCTTTCAAGTTAAAATAGCTCAAGAGAGAATCTGGACATCCTAGGAAAATAATAATTGATGCATGTTGGAAACCTTTTCATGGTATATTAGAGCTACAATTTCTACCCATTGATCCCTGTTCTGCCCTTAAGGATGACACAGCATAAGTTATAAACCCCCTGAAGATCTAGCTGCAAAAGCGGTGCATGTACCCCCAAACACCAAATTGTGATTATGCATTACCTGGAAAAGTAAGAAGTAGGGAAAGCAATATGCCGAAGACAAGTGTGCTCTGTGAGAGGATCGCTGTCTGGGGAATGCTGGGAACCAAGTTTTCACCGTGGACCCACTCACTGGGCAAGACACTTCCTGCCTAAACTCTGCTTTCTGCACCCATCAACCAGAGACGTCAGTCAGATTCTCTGTTAGCTGCCAAATAGTATATGTGTAAAATTCTATAGATTTAAAAAAACATTTAAAAATTCCATGACTAAAAGTCTATGATGAAGGGAACACAATTTTGGGATCTCAGTAAAAAAAATATATATCTGTACATAATTTTCTTTTTTTTTTCTTTCTTTGAGATGGAGTCTCACTGTGTTGCCCAGGCTGGAGTGCATTGGCATGATCTCAGCTCACTGCAACCTCTGCCTCCTGGGTTCAAGAGATTCTTCTGCCTCAGCCTCCCGAGTAGCTGGGACCACAGGCGCATGCCACCATGCCCAGCTAATTTTTGTATTTTTAGTAGAGATGGGGTTTCATCATGTTGACCAGGCTGGTATCAAACTCCTGACCTCATGATCCGCCTGCCTCAGCCTCCCAAAGTGCTGGGATTACAGGCGTGAGCCACTGCGCCAGGCCAGTAAAAAATATTTCTAACCAAAATTTTCCCTCCAGCTGTCATACATGTAGGGTATGTGCATGCATGCAGGGAAGTGATTGTTTACATTAATTTGCAAAGGCTAAATCCATTTTTCCCCCCAACTCTTTGTGACTTCCTTGGGCTAACCCGCAAACAAACTTCTGTTCATGACAGAGAGCTGTCTGCATCCAGCTGACATTGTTTCTCTAGCTTAAATAAAAGAGGCAGGACAATGAGTGTTAAACCACTGCTGGACTCTGATGTAGTGTTTACGAAGGCAGCTGCTTTTGCATTCTGTGGGTCTGAAGGTTGTGTTTGTGTGTGTCTGTGTGTGCATGCTCCTGCATTTATGTAAGATCTGACAATCACTAAAAGCAGCTTCCTTCAGCCTCTATTTTGACATAAAGATTCTGAATTCAAAGCACCTTCGGAAGCAACAAGAGATTAAGACAGGCCAGGCAATGACTAAAATAATATGGTAAAACATATCTTATCCCTGTGGTCAGTTTACAATTTTCCTTGACAGATAACTGCTAATTACGACATAGTATTATTATTTCAGAAATTATGCTTGGTTTATTTCCTTTGTGCTTTACACTTTTGTGAAAGGTAGTCAATGAAGTCTTTTAGCTGCTCAATAAAGGGTCACCTAAGGAAAAGCAATTGTACGCCTAACATCTGGGAAAAATATTCCCAGTTGGGTAGGTTTCATGAGAACAAAGTTATTTCTCAGATGACTCTTTTCCTTCCAGCTTCAAGCTTTGTTTTCCTAGGAATTGTGTAGAAATGCTAGAATTAATGAGTGATAGAGGCTTTGATTGAATCAATATTGGGTGAAATTAGCTTGTAAACACGGTTGTGATTACTTTTGTGGGAGTTGGACTGAATTTCTCAAGAAAGTACACAAAGAAAAGACTCAGGGCAGAGCTACAGCTGCCTGACAGAGACAAACAGAAGCCTAACTTTATGGACTTTTCCATACTCTGCATATGTTGAAACGACAGGCTGATTCATAGCTTCATTGCTTAGTTTCCAAATCGCTTTGCAACAAAAGCAGATTTACTCCCTTCCCAAGACTATAACTAGGATTCATGATCCCACAGGCTCAAATCTTCATAAAGGGAATTTTGCAAAGCATGCCTGCCAATTCTTGACAGCCACAATTCAAATATTTTCACAAAACAACACAACTCTCAATTAAGACAGAGGTCAGGAAACTATGGCTTGTAGATCAAACCTGTCTGACTGCTTGTTTTTGTAAATAAAGTTTTATTGGAACACAACCATGCTCATTCATTTGCCTATTGTCTATGGCTACTTTCACAGTATGATGGAGAAGCTGAACAGGTGAGATTGAGGCTGTCTCACATGCAAAGCCTAAAATATTTCCTACCTGGCCCTTTTCAGAAAGTGTGACAATTCCTGACTTAAAGTATCAATTTGTGCCATAAAAAAAGAATCAATTTCTTTGAAAATATAGATATAGTTTTAAAGTAAATCTCCCCAACCTTCCCCTATCTCCATGAATTATCTTCTAAAGCAAATTGGAATATATGCCAAGAGCCTTAATACTGTTTTTACTCTCTAGTTCAGCCACCACACTTCTAGAAATCTCTTCTAAAGAAATCCCTAATGATACATCAAGATTTATGCATACAGATGTTCATTCCATCATAATTTATAATTATTTTAATCTTGAAAATTGAAAATGTTCTAAATATCCTAGGCCATTTAGATAAAAATTATTTTAGAAAGATAATGTGCTTTACCAAATGCTTGTTTTAAAAAATATTGAAAGAATTATCATTTGACCAAGTAATCTCATTACTGGGCATATACCCAAAGGAATATAAATCATTCTACCATAAGGACTCATGCACACATATGTTCATTATAGCACTATTAGCAATAGCAAATACATGGAATCAATCTACAAGCCCATCAGTGACAGACTGAATAAAGAAAATGTGGTGCATACACACCATGGAATACTACGCAGCCATAAAAAAGAATGAGATCATGTCCTTTTCAGGAACATGGATGCAGCTGGAGGTCATCATCCTAAGTGAACTAGTGCAGGAACAGAAAATAAAATACTGCATGTTCTCATTTATAAGTGGGAGCTAAACACTGAGTACATATGGGTGCAAAGAACAACAGATAGCAGGGTCTACTTGAGGATGGAGGGTGGGAGGAGGGAAAGGATCAAAAAACTACCTATCAGATACTGTGCTTACCCGAGTGACAAAATAATCTGTACACTAAACCCTTGTGACATGCAATTTACCAATATAACAAACCTGTACATGGACCCTTGAACCTAAAACAAAAGTTTTATATATATAAATATATATGTATATAATATATATATTTAAGAGCCTAATATAATGCTTTACATGCAATTTCAAGAGAAGACGCTAGGATAAAAGATATCTATACAGAATAATCTCTTTTTTCTTTTTGAGATGGAGTCTCACTCTGTCCCCCAGGCTGGAGTTTAGTGGTGTGATCTCAGCTCACTGCAGCCTCTGCCTTCCGGGTTCAAGTGATTCTCCTGCCTCAGCCTCTGGAGTAGATGGGATTATAGGCATGCATCACTATGCCTGGTTAATATTTTTGTATTTTTATTAGGGATGGGGTCTCACTATGTTGGCCAGGCTGGTCTTGAACTCCTGACCTTAAATGATCTGCCTGCCTTGGCTTCCCAAAGTGCTGGGATTACAGGCTTGAGCCACCACGCCTGGCCTCAATTTTTTATAAAATATGCATATTTCTAAATGCAAAAAAAAAAATTGAAATAATATATGCCAAAATATATAGTTTAAAATTCATTTCAGATAATTTTGTGCTCAAGAAAAATAAATATACATGTCTTTCTATTCAATTTATGAAAATGTTAGTCCCAAATAAAGTTATTCTTAATTTATAGAAATGTTAGCCCCAAATAAAGTTAGCACCCATTTAAAAATGAGTATTAACCCATTTCCAAAACAGTCTACTTTTAATGTAATAAAATTAAATATTTTCTAAAATATTATTTTTATAAATCACATTATCTTTTCAAAGATTGGAGATGGAGCAGAGATGGCAGATTTGGGGCACTTGTGCTGCCAGTTTTTCCTCAAGCCCACAGTGAACACTGCAACCTCTTAAGCCATTTCTTTCTGAGAAGTTTCTCAAATGTACTACAGATGGCCACTACTAATCAGTGAGAGGTATTAAGTGATATCAAACATATTTACCCTCTGTGACTGGGCTACGTAAGTTTTCCAAGTTAATTTCACCCTTCCTCTTCTTAAGACTACCTGATGAAACACATTTTTATCACCATAGATCTTGATCGTCTTGCTTTGAATGTCTTAGAATGTTCTGTGTGTATTTCTTTCAAATCCAAAGAAATGCATGGTGTCTCTTGATATGCATTCAATGCTGAATGTCTGTGTTAGGAGGTACTGCCCCAAGGGCTGAGTGAAGCTGCTGCCTAAAGCGTCCTGGTGAGCCTACTTACTGTATCGCCCATGTCCACAATTTCTTATATTTCTTTCTAGCACCTGACACTGTGAACAAAGTGCTTCTGTTTTTGAAATGCTCACTTCAGCAGCTTTCTGTAGCAAGACACTGTTCTAACTGGTACCTCTCTCATAACACCTTCCCATTTTCCTTTGAACACCCTCTAACCTTAATCTATCCCATCAAGGGGGCTTTTTCTCAAGACATTTATTTCTTTTGTTTTTCTCCTTACCCTTCTATGAAAAGTTTTCTGCAGCTTTAGCCAGCAAATGATTACCACGTTTCTCTGTCCAGCTTTGCCCAGTTTCCCGTTTCTCAGTTTCCTTTTTGCACATCTCTACCTGCAATGTTTAAAAGCCTCTCAAAATGTTCAAAATGGGACTTACTCTCTTGCTGTATTTGCCTTTATTTATTTATTTATTTTTGAGACAGAGTCTTGCTCTGTTGCCCAGGCTAGAGTGCAATGGCACCATCTTGGCTCACTGCAACCTCCGCCTCCCAGGTTCAAGTGATTCTCCTGCCTCAGCCTCCCGAGTAACTGGGATTACCGGGCACGCACCACCATGCCTGGCTAATTTTTGTATTTTTAGTAGAGACAGGGTTTCACCATGATGGCCAGACTGATTTTGAACTCCTGACCTCAAGTGATGCACTCAACTCGGCCTCCCAAGGTGCTGGGATTACAGGAGTGAGCCACCGCGCCCAGCTGCTTTATTTAGTCTTAGTGTTACTACTACCACTGTTCTTTCAGACCCAGAGATGGAGACATTTGTATCATCATTAACATCCTGGCCTTCATTTCCTCTCAAATTCTATCACTGATCAAGTCCTTTCCATGTTTCCTTGAGGATGTACCTTTCTTTCTAATTTTACTGCCGCCAGTCACCTTCAGAGAGTGGCTGGAGTCCTACCGCGGGAAGAAATGAGCGTGAAATGGAAAGATAAAGCATTCTACTAATGTATTTAGTTTTCAACGTTTATTGAATAATTATTATTTTTAGACCCCGGCTTGGGATGTGGAGAAAAAAAGATGACCTACAGTTTCTTTTTATTCTTTCTGTTCAATTTGTGCCACTTGAAGAGCCAGTACAATGACGCCAAGACTATAAACCAACTCCAAAAAGTCAGAACTGACTTGGTTCAGTCCCCTTTGGAGAGGTAAGGCCTGTCATTCTGGAGTATGAGGCACAACAGGCTGGTGAGTGTAAAGGGGTTGATTGGGACCTAGAATTACAGGCAAAGAAGACAAACATCTAAGTTAGAGCTAGCAGAGAGTGTCTTACATGGAGAACAGGCATATGCCAGTCAAGTGTCCAGGGTTGGGGGATTGAGTGACCTTGGGAAACAAGAGTGTTCCAGCTGATGGCTGAATCTCAGAGGGTCTAGGACCCCAGCAGAGGGTTACAAGTAGAGAGCACCAGCAACCGGGAACAAACCTGATCCTCAGCCAACAATTGCCTCAGCCAGATGTTTTTTTATATGCATCTTGTTTAGAGCGAGATCTAGGTCCCAGGTGGGCCTGCCTTGGAGGCTGCAGATGAAGATAATGAGGTTCTGCAAGCTGGAAGGGCATGGAGGCCACACGGAAAACAGCCCCTGAGTAGCAGGTCTCTTCTACTTGTCACTGTCTTTCTAGAGAAGAAATACCACAAGGGCAGAGAATGATACCTGTTTTGTTCACTGATCTATCACTGTCACTATCACTATCACTATCAGCTATCGCAGTGATCAGCACATACTGGTTGGTCAATAAATACTTATTGAATGAATGAATGAATGAATGAATGAGGTAGTAAGCAACAAATGAAGTTTTCAGAAGAATAATTCTGGTGCCCCAAGAAACAATGCTTGGGAAAGTGCCTGAATCTCCCTCAATGTTTGAGTTTGTGAGTTCTGAATTTATTACCATGTATATATATTTTAAAGCACATGTTGTGATGAATGTTTAACCGTGACCTCATGTTCACCATCAATCTCAGGACTTTGTATAATATTCCACATATAAACCAAATCCTAAAACAACATTGATAAGAAACAGGAACAGTTTAAATCACAAGGCCAGTCTCAGGAAAGGTGTAATGACAAAAATAACGTGAGCTGACAGCTCAAATCCTTTTTTTTTTTCATACCAGTGTTTAGAAACACTAGACATTTTCCAATTAATGCTGGGAATTAGCTGACTAACTTTAGATGTTAGTCCTCTGTTGAGCACTTGCTTTAACAAAAATATGGCTCAGGAGGACCAGATGGAGGAGAAAAGTGGGATTAATATATTCACTCATTTTAGGTCCTGTTTACATTTGCATCTTGAAGGAATTGCATTTATTATTTTAATTATTTTTTAAATCAAGTTTCCTCTCTGTAATAGAATCATTAATAGGGCTCTTTAATCTTTATTGGTGGCAAACACATCTATGTTTAAATTGCTCAGAAGTTCCTTGTCAGATGTGCTAAGGACACATTCAGAAAGAAAACAAGTTTAAAACACATCCGTGTCCTTGTTTAGCCTTTGACAAGCTACTTTATCATTATACATTTTGGATATTTCTTTTAAAAATGGGTCTGGTACAACTAAACCATTTCCCAAGGATGTGTGAATTAGCCAGTGGTTACAAAGAGCTTTGAAATGATGATGCACAATCAGTGCTAAGTCAAATTATGAAATTGCACCTTTGCAAAAATGCTATTGTAGGAATAAATGAGTCCGAACCTGGTATTTACAGTGTGATTTGCTTCTGAAATAGAATATTTCTAATAGGCCTCTGCAGGTAACAACAAAGTGCCGTCTTATCTCCTGCCGATAGACCACAATTTCAGAAAATTATTTTTACAATGGCATCTGAATAAGCTCCTTAATTTGAGACTGTTTTCAAAATAGATACATAGCTTATTACATTGCTTATGCTGCCTTTGAGACACAAAGAGTGAGGTGGGATTCATTAACAAAATCACTGTTGTCATTCCTTTGTGTTTTTTTTTTTTCAAAGTAATTTCTGTTCTTTACAAGCTAATGTTAATGAGCTATGTTGAACAAAAAGATCAGGTAAAAGTTACTTTTGTGTTAATGATCAAACCCAAATTTGGGCCAATATTCAGGTTATCAATTGCACTTAAAGCACATCTCAAACTTGGTTTGCAGCTCCTGTAGTTTCAAGACCAAGCCAATCATTCATCTACAGAATTTCTACTGACTGTGAATATTATATTCAACAACAGCAGAACAATATGTGTGTATTTCAGAAGACCACATTCTCAGTTCTTCTAAATAACTGATTAGATAAAATGCATCTGTTCATGGGTAAGACAAAGATCTAGGTGAAAAAGTAGACAATTCCTTAGAAGAAATTTTGCCAAAATAGGGTCTAAAATGTCTGATACCACTTAGGTGCTGAAAACTGACATAAAACATGTGTCTCAGTGAAATATGAGTAGGAAGGAAGAGAAGGTTGTGGTGCAAAAGTCAATGAGGGTCTGGACTGGGCTGGAACAGCAGCTTAGATCTAAAGAAGAAGAAAGTAAAAAGTAGGGAGGGTCTTGCAAAGACCAAAGAAAAGCCCAGGGATCGGGGCCAGCCTCAGCTGTCAGAAAAGACATCTTTGATTATTACACATTGTAGGCCTGTATCAAAATATCTCATCTACCCCATAAATGTATACATCTGCTATGTACCCAAAAATTAAAAGTTAAAAAAAGAGACATCTTTGTAATATGCTCTATGGCAGGAGGATTTTTCTGTAGAATTAGAATCCTGTTACTTTAGAGACAAACGTGCTTAAAGAGAAGAGTTTCATTCCTCTCATTTCACAGATGAAGAGACAAAGGCCAGGAAGACTCAACACTTGAGCCTACAGTGATTCCTAGAACTCAGGATCACCATGAGTACCTGCGGGCATCACACATGAAGACCACACCGTTAACTGAGCAAGTTTCTTGGTAGAGCTACAGATATGGTCCACAAAGGACAGCCACCAAGGAGACAAAGCTGAGGGCACAATCAAGAGAAGCTTCTGCCTCTGCCCCAGACAGTCTTTAGCCTTTCATCCCATGGAAACAGAAATGCTAACGTTTATTAGTTTATTATGTAAGTTCCTTCCTTCCTTCCTTCCTTCCTTCCTTCCTTCCTTCCTTCCTTCCTTCCTTTCTTCCTTCCCTCCCTCCTTCCTTCCCTCCCTTCCTTCCTCCCCTCCTTTCTCTCCTTCTTTCTCTCTTTCTCCTTCCTTCCTTCCTTCCTTCCTCTCCTTCCTTCCCCTCCTTCCTTCCTCCCCCTCCTTTCTTCCTTCTTCTCTCTTTCTCTCTTCCTTACCTTCCTTCCTTCCTCACTCATTCCTCCATCCTTAACTTCCTCTCCTATTCCTTCCTCTCCTTTCCTTCCTTCCTTCCTTCTCTTCCTCCCTCCCTCCCTCCTCTCTCTCTCTCTCTCATTCTCTCTCTATTTTCAGAGGTGGAGTCTTGCACTGGGGCCCAGGCTGGAGTGCAGTGGTGTGATCATGGCTCACTGCAGCCTTGAACTCCTGGGGTTCAAGTGATCCTTCCTCCACAGCCTCCCAAGTAACTAAGACTACAGGTGCATGCCACCTTGCTTGGCTAATTTTTAAAAAGTTTTTATAGAGATGGGGTCTCACTGTATTGCCCAGGCTGTTCTCAAACTCCTGGCGTCACGCCATACTCCCATCTTGGCCTCCCAAAGTATTGGGATTACAGGCATGAGCCACTGTGTCCAGCGTCATGTAAGTCATTCTTTTCTATGGTTGCAGACAAACTAGAGAGCTGAGAAGGAGGGAGTGCTTTCTGTTTGTTTCTAGAATAGACAGATAACAGAAACATTTGGAAATATTGTGGAAACCTAAGTGTAAGACAGTAACATTGAGGAGCTAGTAAGAAAGATAAAACCAGCTGTGGAGGCTGGGGTTTCCTGTTGTAGGTGTCATCATGCATCTACTACTTTGCCTCTTTCTCTTGGGCTGGCATGAACACACTGTGCCACATGCCTTAAGAAACACTTAGAAAACATTGGTATGGAGGGAAAGGGGATAGCCCAGGCAGCAGTAGAATCCTCTCATTGCCCCCTCCAGAAATAGGCAGGCCTGGGCTAGTTCCTCCAAGTAGCATCTTTGTCTAGGACAGGAGTCTTGTTATTTTTCTGGTGGTATGGACTAACACATTTACACCATTCTGCTAGGAATGCATCCCATGTTAACTTCTCTAACGAAGAAGTTCACTTTCTGCCTCTTCCCTCACAAGCCTGCTGTGAAGTTAACATGTGCATTTACTGGGGTTGCCAGCTGGAACGGAAGCAGGCTCTAAATTATTTGTGTTTAATTTATGTAAAGGTGGTTTGGACCTGAGCCCAGATGTGAATATACAATAGACCAAGTTTACAGAATTGTGACACAAAGTCCCAAGAGTTGTGGGGATGTCAGAAAACACTCAGCAATCAGGACGTATGCCTACAACGTTAATACATTTTATGCGTTCAACTCCAAAACAGATTATGGAGATGACTGTGAGACAGAAAGAAAAGCTTTCAGCCAAGCACTACCTCTGCAGATTTTTTGAGATGAAGCTAAAGCTACTCAAATGTAAAATTCAAGCTTTTAAAATAGAGGTTTTAGGGGAACATGTAAGTCTGACTCAACTACCCAGGAAAAGGAGGGTTTACTATGTAAATGAGAAAAATAAGTGAGCATTTTACAGTATGATTAAGTTAAGCCTTTGTCCAGAGAGCTGACTTGGTCTTCCTGTGCTAAAGGAACACACTGGAGAAGTCTCATTGGATGTCCATTGGCCAATTGGAGAAGACCCATTGGTTGTCCATTGGCCAATTGGAGAAGACTCACTTGATGTCCATTGGCCAATTCAATTTGTCAAGTACTAACAGCACCTACTATATGCAAAGCACTAAACCAGGCTCTGAGTAGTAGAAAACAATACTAGTCCCTGCTTGTGACTACTGTATGATCTTGGGAGAATAGTGGAATAATATTAATGATTACAACACAATACAGAATAGCACAAGGAACATGAAGTATAAACATGGTTCTCAGAAGTGTCACAGGACAGAGAAAGAAAGACCACGTTTACTTGGTAGCTGGTTATCAAAAATGGCTTCATGAAGGAAGCATCATTTCAGGTAGAACTAGGATGATGAGTAACATTTTGACAGGGAGTCTCAGGTGTGTAAAGGGCATTTACCCCCACCACACCTGTGAAGGAAACATCCTATGTACAGACATGGGGTTGAGAAAAGGAGGAGTGAGCTTCAAGAACTAGAAAGTGACCAGTTTCGGCTAGACTAGATAAGGGAGCCACTGGGGATAAGGCCAGAGAGAAGGCCTTATCCGGCCTTATCTCCTTATCTGGCTTCCTGTGGCTCCCCTACCTATTCTAGCTAAAAGTGGTTACTTTCCTGGGGAAGGACAAGAAGCACCGACTGAGGCAGGGAGGAAATGGGGAATTCTAAATGCTTCTGAGCAGAGGGCACGAAGGAGGAAAGCCTCTTTTGGAGGCTGATGCAATCACTCCAGGGATAGGTTAAACAGTGTTTGCATCTGGCAAATACCTGCAGAAATGTAACAGAAGAGATAGGACAGACATAGTAGATAAGTGAGAGGCCTTTAAACTGACTAGATGTGGGGGACTAATAGGAATCAGGAGACATTCCAGAGTTTCAAATTTGGATAAGTAAGAAATGAAGGAATCAGTAAAACAGAGACAAGGCAGAAGAGAAGTCATTTGCATAGGAAGATGCAAAGTTTGTTTTTGTTTTTAATTTAGGAAATGGTCAGTCCTCCAGGTGGTCAACATCCTCCAGAAAGAATTTGTAAGTCTGAGGCCAATGCTCACGTCAGATCCAGGAAGCTAGGTATTATCTGAGCCTAGTGGCTAAGATCAGAAAGGGTATTTAGAGAGCAAAGATTTGGGGCAAAGGCAAAAACCCTGGCCAATGCCTACATTTCAGTGTTGGAGGAGAAATAGAGTCAAAAAAGAGAAGAGGTCAGCGAAGTGGGGAGAAAACCAAGATGGCACAGCACCATGAGATGCAGGAGAGAAGAAAGTCCCAACACTGGGGAGTTGCCAATTACATATAAGGTTGCACAAAGGTTGGAGAAATTAGGGCCAAGAATTGGCCAATGTTTTGAAGCATTAGAAGAGTCACTGGAGTATTTGATTTGAGCAAACAGTTTCTGTCCACTGGAGGCAATGTTATGCTGAAGTTATATACTGTTATGCTGAAGACAGCTAAGTAAGAAAGTAGAGTTCTGAACTGCAGTCACCACTTTCAATACCTTGACAGTAATAGGAAAGAGAGAAAAAGAGTGAGACAGAGGGTGAGAGAGAGATATATATATATGAAATAGTTGCTTGCAAGGTAACAAGGTCCAAGAAGAATTTTGCTACTCACAAAGAGTTAGATCTTACAGAATCCATTTGACCCACAGAGGCCCATAACAGTCCCACAAGAAAGAAAGCCAATCCCTTCTGATGGATCTCCCAGCCACATCTGTAGCCATGTGAAATGAAGAAGGGCTGAGAATGCTTTTGAAGAATTGCAGATATCATGTGTACCACATAGTGAGGTGGGGATAAGGAGCTACAATAGTAGCCTCTTCTCTGCCATGATCCCAGGATTCTTCCTGCAAGCATGCTCCTTGTTATTTCCACTAAGAACCAACTCCTCTCCCTACTACTGGAAAACCTGTCATAACTAGAAATGCGGGAAGGAGATAGCAAGGTCAGAAGACAGGGATACTAGAAATAGAGGGGAAATGATGTGAATGGAACATGAGTTTAAAAACATTTATTTATCAGCTGCCTTTCCTTGTGGATTTATGCTACAAAATCCATGTCATTTTCTCTTTCTTGGAAAGGAACATACTGCCACTATTTGGTTGAATTGATTGGCAAGGACTGGCAATCCTGTGTAATAACCACAAAGCTATTGGCTTAAATACTGCTATTTAAGTATGGGCTGGCTTATGGTTTGAATGCACTGAACATATTTACAAGTCCTCAAGCACACATGAAAAAATAATATTTTTTAAAGTCATTGATGCTATTATCATCAAGTTTGTGACACTGAAATAGCATCTTCCATGAGGTTTTCCAGAAACTCCATCCATCTAGATCTTCAGAAGGCTGCAATTATAAGAAACTTAACTGGTCAACTTATTAGAACACTCAGAAATTCTCATTGACTGAATGCACACTGAGCATAGATACTATCTCTATTGTGCGTATGTGCAGTGCTTCAGTGCTTTTGAAATATTTATAAGTGTCTCCTCCTAAGGATGCAGACGTTATTGTTTACAGCCTGAACTTATTTAAGGAACAAAACCTGCGGATGCACTTCCTGTTATAGTAATACCTAGGTCTTATTATTTATAAATATATATGTCTCATATTCATAAGACACTTCCATCTACATTAGCTCATCAACACTGTGTTACTGAGATAGGTAGAGGAAGGAAAGCACTTTTGTTTCGGAATTAAAGCTGTGTCTAGGTGGCATTACTTAGGCAGACTCTGATGTAGGAAACCTGGTCATTGTCACATCTTCCTGGGCTGTACTGGTTAACATTGTCAAATCCGCGATGTTGATGGTGCCATAATGAGCCATTCACGTATTGGGACCCAGCCCATATGACCCATCTCCAGTCTCACAGACAAGAATGAATGGTAGAGGTGCGATTGTAACGCACATCCCTAATTCACCAGAACTCTTTTTCACAGGGAGCTGCTAACAGGATCCCCTGACAATCCGAAATCCCCAGCTTGCGTGAATGAACTAACACACACATCAGGTTGCTAGATTAGCTGAAGACGGAAGTGGGGATGTCTGGAAGGACTGAACCTATGTATCCTAATAGTTACTCAGTAGTGTCCCCAGACACGGACAAAGAAATTGGCTTTGGGATAAACGGGAAGAAGAATGCAAAGTTGTTTCCTAAGGAAAACAGAAATGACAATTCCAATCAGTACTAAACACACAAACAAACAAAATCCCTCACTGTTTCCTTAGCTTAGTGCCACTCCTCACTGAAAAATAAAATTATGGACTACCCTTTGTATTAGGTTGGCGCAAAAGTTATCGCGGTTTTGGACATTACTTTCAATGGCGAAAACCACAGGAACTTTTGTGCCCACCTAATAGCAGTGAGGAAGGTGCTAGCACAGCTTTGGTAATATAAGGAACTCTAATAGAGCCAGGGCTGAAATATGTTCCAAACATCTGAGTTAGGCTTGGCAGCCTGTTCCCACAGTGTAACTGATCAAGGAAGAGGGTGAGAGGTGAAAAGAGCTGGACTTCCTGGGTCCAGTGGTGACTTAGAGAACCTTTCTACAAGAAGTTTGTAAAATGCACCAATCAGTGCTCTGCAAAAATGCACCAATCAGAGCTCTGTAGCTAGCTAAAGATTTGTAAAATGGACCAATCAACAGGACATGGGTGGGGACAAATAAGTGAATAAAACCTGGCCACTCCAGCCAGCAGCAGCAACCCGCTGGAGTCCCCTTCCATGCTGTGGAAGCTTTGTTCTTTCACTCTTCACAATAAATCTTGCTGCTGCTCACTCTTCAGGTCTGTGCCATCTTTAAGAGCTGTAACACTCACTGCAAAAAGGTCCAGGGCTCCGTTCTTGAAGTCAGCAAGACCAGGAACCCACCGGAAGGAACAAACTCTGGACCCAAGGGGGCGTGCCAGGCATGTGTAAAAACCTGCTCTGGGGCCCCAGGGTGGCTCAGCCTGTAATCCCAGCACTTTGGGAGGCCGAGGTGGGTGGATCACCTGAGGTCAGGAGTTTGAGACCAGCCTGACCAACATGGTGAAACCCCATCTCTGCTAAAATACAAAAAATTAGCTGGATGTGGTGGCACGTGCCTGTAGTCTCAGTTACTAGGGAGGCTGAGGCAGGAGAATCACTTGAACCCAGGAGCTGGAGGTTGCAGTGAGCCAACATTGGGCCACTGCACTCCAGCCTGGCGACAGAGCAAGACTCTGTCAAAAAAAAAAAAAAAAAAAAAAAAAAAAAAAAAAAAAAAAAAAAAAAAAATCCTGCTCCGGAACCCAGTCTCTCTCCAGACGATCCGTAGCCCTTACCACTGCTGTTGAGAATCAGAGGCCCCAAAATTCAAAGTCAAGTGCCTCTGATTAAGTTGGAGGGAGTGAGGAGGAGCGGATGTGGCCAGACTCTCTGAATGCGGACAGGCAGCCACCCACTCCAACGTCCAGGGAGTGGCTGTCTTAAGTGCCTTCTGAAAAGTTGTTATCCAGACGGACGACCCACTTCAGCAGTTATTGAAATTGTCCCTTTCACTCTCTCTTTGCTGAATTTTTGCTGATCTCTTCTCCGTATGACCTACTGTGGGTCACAGACGCTTCTCAGGGACACATTGCGGTTTTTCACCTCGACTCTTCATATACCTCATTTTGAGTTCAATACAAGTGTCAGCTGTTTAAACTAGTGTCTACATGTGCAAAGTATTCTGTGGGACTGTAAAAGGTAGAAATATAAGTAAGTAAGAATTGGCTTTCGTCTCGCTGGAGTCTGCCACCCAAAAGGGAGATGAGCACTTGTACAGTTAGAATGAGGACTCTACAGAGAGTGCTGTGGTCAGACTGTCACATTAACTGGAATTTGTCACTTTGACTGGCTGCCATCTTTCCAAAACAGTGAGTTGATCTAGAAATTTACATTTTATTTATTTATTTATTTATTTTAGAGGCAGAGTCTCTCTGTGACGCCCTGGCTAGAGTGCAATGGCCTGATCTCCGCTCACTGTGATTTCTGCTTCCCGGGTTCAAGCAATTCTCCTGCCTCAGCTTCCTGAGTAGCTGGGATTACAGGTGCATGCCACCATATCCTGCTAATTTTTGTATTTTTACTAGAGACAAGGTTTCATCATATTGGCCGGGCTGGTCTCGAACTCCCGAGCTGCTTGCCTCAGCCTCCCAAACTGCCGGGATTATAGGTGAGCCACCGCGCCTGACTAGAAATTTACCTTTTAAATTATTTTTACCATCTTTTCTGTGACCAAATGTGTAAACAAATAAATGTCCACTTTCTCACTTTATATGAGAATAAAAAAGACAGACAACTATGAACTGAGATTTTTTAAAAAAGATAAAACAGTGATCTTAGTTAGCCAGGGGTTACCACATCTAAAACAACCTAATCTCTCATCAGACCAAGTCAGCCTCAGCTCTTCCAGGTTTGTAGAGACTTGTGTCTGTTTTTTAATCTTTGAGTCGAGAGTGTGTGTTCTCTTTCTCTTTAAATGTAAGAATGTAGTGCCTTTAAATATTTTGAAGTGATCTATGTAAGATTAAGATTTTGACCACGTCTTAATTCTTTCCATGCCACTTCCCAGGTTGCTTGTATCTTGTATAATAGTTGTCCTGCTGGTAGCGTTAGAGAGCCAGAAAAGGACTTGGAATCGTGACTATATCGACTGGCCTTTGCCATCTTCGGCTATTCCGGAGAAATGTAAGAACTGGAATTGAGAGACAGTTAGCATCCTCTTACAGCCCGGGACTGGAAACTCTCTCCGTGACATAGCAGTCTATCACAGAAGCAGCAGGCCATCACCTCCAACCTGGCTGGCTGCTTGTACAAAGTATCCACCCAGATAAAAACAAAATACACTGGAGCATCTGTTTCTTCTCAGAAAACACTCTTCCATTTCTCCACAGAACCCAGTGCCTGAGCAGTCTCCCTTTAACCCTTACAGAGCCACCGTGACAAATGCAAGAATCGAAATTGTATGAATGAGGGAGCCGTGGGAGAAGAACACTTCCCTGCTATTTACCTGAGATTAAGTAAATGACCAGCGCTTGGAGGGGAATGAGGCCTTCTTACCTCTGGGCCTAAGAGCAAGCATTGGACACAGTGGTATCTAATATGCCCTTTTACCGGTTGAACAGATCAAACCCACGTGCGGCCTGGTTGTTAGGCTTTAAATAAACATTGTATTTATATGTGCTTTGTGCTTTTAAACTCCATCAACAAAAAGCACTAGAATTTAGACATTTATTTCCCAGGATTTCCATTCTTAAGTTAAAGCAAGTTTTTATTTATTTGTTCTTTGGAAAATTTAAGGATAGAATCTTGCTTTGTTGCCCAAACTGGAGTGCAATGGCGAGATCGTAGCTCACTGTCACCTCAAACTCCAAACTCCTGGCCTAAGCGATCTTCCTGCCTTGGCCCCCAAAAGCACTGGGATTACAGGTGCCCACCACCACAATTTGTTAATTTTTTATTTTTTGTAGAGAGAGGGCCTTGCTATGTTGCTCAGGCTAGCCTAGAACTCCTGGCCTCAAGCAATCCTCCCACCTCCGTCTCCCAAAGTACTGGGATTACAGACCTGAGCCACCACTCCCGCCAAGCTTCAATTGAGTGGAAAACCACCAATTGGTTGAAAGTTTCTGTGCACAGTTTTCACAAGTGCTTATTTAATTTGAACTTAAAGTTTAAAAATTAAGTCCTTCCTCAGAATTAGTTGGTTGATACTTAAACTTTCTTGAGAACTTGTTAATAAAAGAGTTGCTTGAAGAAAAAATAAGCTGGTAATGTTTCATGAGAATTTCCTCATTCATAAGACACATCCAAGTGTGACTTTGATCACAAAGACAGAAAGATTTGTGAGGCAGCAACTGTTTATTTGGGTTCTGTTGATAGAACTTTTCCAAACTTCAGGGATCTCAGCTGTCAAATGAGGATGAGAGAAAAGTGAGTTCTCATCCTCATAGTGGGCACATATTGAAGACTCAACAGCAAGAGCCTGGCATAGGTTGGACACAGTGGCTCACGCCTGTAATCTCATTACTTTGGGAGGCTGAGGCAGAGAATGGCTTAGCCCAGGAGTTCGAGACCAGCCTGGGCAACATAGTGAGAAGTCCCTCCCACCCCCATCTTTCTATGTTTTAAATAAATAAATAGTTTTTTCAAAAAAAAAAAGTCATAATTATTCCTTCCCAAACACTCTATGATTATTTAAATTAAAGAAGAAAGCAACATCTTTATCAAAGAAGATCTAGCAATAAAGACCTGGGCTTGATGAGGAGGAAGACCACGTTACAAGGCAAAAGTTCTCCATGAACTTGAACTCTACAAAGGAATTGAGACGGAAGCCAAAATACTCTGTTTTTTTTGTTTTGTGTTTTTTTTCTTCCTCCGCTCCTCTGCAGAACTTAGTACAGCTCTGAATGAACGTGTTTCACTTCCTATCTGTGAAGATTCTGAATTGTTTCAACCATAAGACAGTACTAACTGCTCTAGATACCAGATACAGGCCAATCAACCAGAGAAGAGCAGGAGAACCCTCCTCTCAAGGTGCAATGAACTGCCAGGCCACTGACTCTTACAATCAGGATGGATAACGAACAACCAAGCAAAAGGCTTTTGGAACCTGATCCAAACATGAATTTTTGTTTCTTGTTTTTCTTTAGGCTTAATGATCAGCCTGGATGAATACTACCACTGCAATTAGTTACGTTTATTTTTTAGCTTCCTTTACACACACATATGTGTTTGTGTGTGTGCTTCTGTGGATCCATGTCAGCAGGCATGCAAGTATCAAGTTTTATGCTGGAAAGAAAGGAGCTGAGAATGTGCATGCCGGCTGAAGGCATATGTCTCACTTGGATCAGTTAAGTGCCTGCTCCCTAAAGTGAAATCTCGTTGGAAATGCCATGCACATGTTGATTCAGTTTGATAAGATTTCAACCAGCCTTCTCCTTTAACTCGCAAAAGTTGCTTCCTTTAAATTACAGAAATGCCTAACACAAAACAACTTCGTAATACTCAAAATTCATTACGATCAAATGTGATTGCTTATACTAAAGAATAATAAAGTAAATTAATTTTATTAAACACTGGAGGCTCTGTTCAAATTAAATTCAGTGCTAATGGGGAAAAAAATCAAAAGGAAGAAAGTAGATAGTTATCTGCCTGAGTAATAACCAAGGATGCTGCAAGTAGTAGTAGCAACTTTGGCCTGCAGTTGTTGTGAGGAGGGTTCATTCTTCCCCCAATAGTTTTTTAACTGACTGGAGCTTGGTGGCGGTGCCTCTCATATTGAGAAGTCACTAGAGATCAAAACCAGAAATAAAAAGATGAAGAAAATAAGGCAAAGGAGGATGTTTCTGAATTTGCTTGCACAGAAAACCTGCATAAAAAGCAGGCTCCAGATGGAAAACTTTGAAATAAAGACGAGATATTTCCTTCAGTAGCCACTGAAAATAATTAGAAAATGCATCAGTAGTAGTCTGCTTTTTGATTAGAAATAGTGCCTATTTTTTTCTATATCCACTCCAAAGACTTTCACTGTCTATATTCAAGGATAGTACCCACAGGCTTCTTATTTTGAGACAGAATTTTGTTCTTGTTGCCCAGGCTGGAGTGCAATGGCACAGATCTCGGCTCACTGCAACCTCTGCGTCCCAAGTTCAAGTGATTGTCTTGCCTTAGCCTCCCGAGTAGCTGGGACTACGGGCATGCACCACCATGCCCAGCTAATTTTGTATTTTTAGTAGAGGCGGGGTTTCACCATGTTGGCCAGGCTGTTTTCAATTGAACTCCTGACCTCAAGTGATGCACCTGCCTCTGCCTCCCAAAAGTTGGGAGTGAGCCACTGTGCCTGGCCGGTACATAAAAACTTCTAAGACTCCAGTTTAGTTTTACCTGATTTTGAAATGTATAAAAATGAAGTCGCATAAGGTAGGACATCAATTGCCCTTGAGGGCAAAAGTTGGTGACTAAAAGTGACATCAGAGGGCTTTTAGGAAGCTGGAAATGTTGGCCTCGAGATTGGTTTTATGGATGTATCCACCTTGCAAAATTTTATCAGCTCTTATACTTGTGTTGTGTATTTTTCTGAATATATATTATACTTTACTAAAGGTATATATTCTTCTCTATTTCATATGGAAAATAGAGATGTATTTTGGCTTAAAAAATTCCGTTTCCCATAAAACAAGGATTTTGTTTTAGTGTAAGTGATGCTCTAAAATACAGGACTAGAGTGAGGCACTTCCCTTGGATACAAAAAGCCAAAAACTCAGTGATTGAGATAAATAGTATTTTAATGTAATATTTTTAAAAAATCCAAATTAATCCTAAAAAATCCATGCTAATAATAATAAGGAAAGATTAAAACAGAAAATATTACTCAGGAAAACAGAAAATGGAACTTATACTCCAAAAAGTGCCAATAAGTGCAAATGTGCAGGAATAAATGTAAATGTGCAGGAATAATCAGATTTGAGAAACCAAGGGGCAGATTATTTTTCATTCCATAAGTTTATATCCTCTGAAAATAAAAGACATTAGCACTGTTTCAAAGTTTGTAATAATGTAGGTAATTTAACAAGTAGCATTAAAGAAACAATGTGTGAATTATTCCAACAAAATTCTGAAAAGAATATCATCTCTATTTGCTTATAATTTCACTATGGTTAAATTTCTTATGAAGTTACAAGAATGCAATCAGCCTTTGAATGCATTGAGTTAGGAAAAATATGCTTATTATTGGTTACACATAGGAGAGATTACGAATCTAAATCATAGATGAAAAAAGCAACTATGCCATGATATGAAACAGCACTTCAAATCAGACACTGAAGTCGGTAAGTAAGATTTTCTTCTTGTCGGTAGGAAAAGCACTACTGGGTTTGATTCCCCAACACTACCACCTTTTAGACTTTTGTTAGAGCTTTGCATTCATTTCCTTAATGTTTTTAACCCAATGTCTGTGAAATGTTTATTGCTCCCTGGATGGTGACATCTGATCTGAATGTAACCACACACCTCTTTGCTCAGCAGTATTTGTCACAAACCATTATAAATTATCATGTTGATTGTGTGCATTGCTGGGAAACTGGAGAAGTTTCATAAATTCTAACTACCATATCAATGACATTCTTGTTTATTATACAGATATAAACTTTTATGAGATTCAAGATGTCTGCCTTACCATTGAAGAAAACTTTAGTGGAGTAAGATCTAACTAGTTCAATGTAAATACTGAAAGTCATTTTCAATGTGCAATGAACATGTCTTTCCGAGAACTCTCCACTGGTCACTTCTTTGTTGCTTTTCTACTTTTAATTATGTTTTGACACTTCACAAGTGTGCAGGATTTTGCTGGCAAAAAAGAAATCAACATTCCTTCCTCTCCCTCAACACCTGCTTCGGTGAGCATTCTCTAGAATCCTCTCAACTGAATAATAAAATCATGCATATATCTAGCTAGAAATCCCAGGCCTGTGTTAGCCCTGCAGACAGACGCTCCACTGCTCTGTTGACTGACTGATTTACACCAATTCTTGTTCAATGAAAGAATTAAGGGGTTATAGTATTATGGTTCTGATGCTTATTTGAAATGAAACCTCATTCAGTGGTGGCATAGACACAGAATGTTACATTTTAAAACTAACTGGGGCACAACTTACACATTTAATTTTCCTAATGAAATATCCACCTTTGATAGCCACTGCAAAAACTTAACAACCATTTTGCAATGTATGGTCCAGAATTTCTTATGAACTGGGTCAGTCTTGGTGCTATTCACATGAGAAGTTGTGACTGTATACTGTATTGTTAAGATTATGAAATGATGTTTTTTACCTAATTATACATAAAACAATAAAATCTGAATAAAATATTTTTTTTTCTGCCAGAACTATGTGGCTGGTCTAATGACTTAACCATCCCTATACTCTGCAAAAGAAAACTGTTTACTTGGGTTTCAAAGGTGTTTCACAATAAGCAAATGTGCTAAGACATCGATTTCTTAAGCTTTCTCAGGGTGAAAGTTGACTGTACAAGTACTGACCATTTCAACAGAAAATGCAGGGTGTATCATGTGCAAATCATCTCATTACTGGATCAACAGATTTAGTTTGACGTATGTTTAGTTTCATATTTCCAAATGCTCTAACAATCACCAACTTGTTAAAGATATCATAATAATGGCAACTTATTTTGAGGGTCACTTTTACCTTTTAAAAGGGCTTTCCTATCTACTACTTGATCCTACTAGTAGCCCTATGACATCAGTATAGCAAATATTTTTTACTGCCAACAGACATATAATGTAGCTGAAACAAGGAAAAGTATTAAATATCTTAAATAAGATGAATAGTTTGTTCTTAAAAGGAGTGGTAACTAAAAGCTCACCAGCTTTCTGAATGTGGTTTTAACTGTGCCTAGTTTTGTGCCACTTCAAATCCACTTTTGTAAATAGCCTGATATAAAGTACAAAAAAAAAAAAAAAAAACCCTAATAACAAAACTATGTGTTTAGGAATCTAATCTAAACTTTGAAGTCTATGAATTTGTTCTTCAAAGAATTTCTGGTGTTCCCGTGTTTTTGTTTTTTGTTTTCTTGGGGTATTCCAATCCCCTGTAAAATTTAGAACTATGGATTCATCTCAGAGCCTTCACAAAAGGAGGTAAGTATTTTGCCACATTTGTAGAATCTCAAATGCACCCTTCAGCACTGAGCACGAGTCATTCATATGAATCAGCTTAGAAAGATAGTGAAAGGAGTGCTTTATGCTGTTCTTCCTGTATCTTTCTGGAGTTTCTCATTGATAAAAAGATCACATTGCAACACTTCAAAACACAGCGCGAAGATATTTTCCATGGATCTAATCTCCATTGACTTCATCAGGCTAAATATATCAGCCTTTCAACTTTGGTCAGGAGATGGCACCTTCACAGAGAGCAAAGCCTCAGTTGGGACAATTAAGAAATCACCTTACTCTGTAGCATTAAAAAAGCAAAGTCACCATCATAAGATTGTTAGGTAACATCTTCTCGGTCATGTCAGTTTCTCAAATACTTTGCAGATATCACTAAAATTGCCATTTTCTATGAATTACAATAATCCTTTATTGTACTTTTTAAAAAGAAAACTAACCAAAAAGGTGCTCCTTTAATCCCTTCATACCCTACCTGACACCATGATATGACAAAACATTATTTAAGGTTAACTGTGAGCTAGACACCACTGTAAGCTAGACACTATCTTAATAGTGTGAGATGCTGTTGTAATAATTAGTATACGCTGGTTATTTGGAAACTGATCATCAGCCTATGGATTTATGCTAATTCTCTAGGCACCAAAATGTTGAATGAACCAGATGACCTCATTTCCCTGACCATGAAAAGCTAGTTTACCACACCAACTCAACAGGTTGTTGAGTGCTTTCTACAGGTAGGAAGATTTTTATATTACTCTGTTCTTTCCCAGAAGAAATGTGCAAATAGAATTGTAAGCCCTTTACATATATTAAGTGATTCAACTGGCTTCCCTTCTTAAATTTCTACTACTGTTGTGTGCTGGATCTGGTGCCCAACAGCTCATAAGAACCAACTGTGCACATTTCTTTGCTAGTCTGGGCAGTGACATCACATGGGTAGTTTGAAATTGGCTATGATGAGAGTATTTACACCACAGAAATTGGCATGTGCTACATACAGGTCAGGACTTGACTTGTCTTCTCCAAAGAGCCAGCTGTTAAACATTTACCACCACACCACTGCCAATAACTAGTGATTATTCTGAATTCTTTAAGTATTATGTTACATGTATTGATGGTCATGATTTCCAGATTAGAAATTAGTAAATGTCAGTTTATTGAATTCTAACATCACTTTATTTTTTGGAATAATGTTATTACTTGAGTAAGTTTTACCAGAAGTTCTCCTACAGCAGTTTAAACATGGTCAAAAAGCAAATACTACTACTACTACTACTACTACTACTACTACTACTACTACTACTACTGATAATAATAATAATAATGAAGTATATCAAATATAATAGAAAACAAGTATCCAGATTGTGTAGGTGATTGACACTGTAAAAACCACCATAAAGAATATTAGCAAAATAAACAAATAAATACAATGAACTCTTTGTTTCCAAGCAGTCACTGTAACACTATTAATGGTAACTTCCATATACAATTAAAAAGTCAATATAATGCCCTGAAGCACTTCTGAATCACAAAGCAAAGATTAAATTGGAATTGGTGTAATTTTATTGCACTGTAGTATACATTGATTATTTGGAAACTGATCATCAGCCTATGGATTTATACTAATTCTCTAGGCACCAAAATGTTGAATGAACCAGATGCCCTCATCTGTCTGACCATGAAAAGCTAGTTTACTATACCAACTCAACAGGTTGTTGAGCGCTTTCTACAGGTAGGAAGATTTTGATATTACTCTGTTCTTTCCCAAAAGAAACGTGTGTTCAAATAGACTGTCTTTAACAATGAATATACTTGCAAAATAATATTTAGGTCTAGTGGTAGCAGTAGTCTATAGATAGCATATACAGTTACACCAAACTGACCCACTTTAAAATTTGCAAAAACCTCTCAGTCCCTGAGAAACACTTTAGAATTGATATTTAAATTGATTATTTTTCTTTGATAAAACTATTTATATATGTACAAACTTAATAAAAGATGGATATTCAGGTTCAAGTCTCTGGAGACTACACCACTTTCAGTGTGTCAGAATGGGATAACGTGTAAAAGACAAAGACAGGGGGTCTGTTGGGTGTCAAGAGAGACCAGCAAATATGTATCCGAGTGGACTGCTACGTGCAAGGTAAAAACATACTTTCGATACTGTGGAAAGCAATATCCACATACCAGTTCTTTCACATAAAGTGAGGAAATATAATTTCGACTGTCTCGTAGTGAGAATGTCTTCATAATAACGAAATCTGGCATAAGTTAATGTTTAGAAACTTAACAATAGAGATAGCAAGACTAAGCAGATGGATGAAACACTGATGTGTATTTGAGTTCCCATTGTATTCATTGTGTCTTACCAATTATTTTCTAACATTTTCCATAAAAGTATTTTAATCAGTAATCCACCATTTACAAAACCCCTCATCTGGCTTATCATGTAGGCCTTATTATTATTCAATGACAATTTGCTTTTTCCATGTCAAACTTAATAAGAATAATTGTCATTATTCAATGACAATTTGTTTTTTCCATGTCAAACTTAGTAAGATGCAGTTCTTAATCATAAGATATGCCACAGTTTGATGTATCTCAGTGAGATCTCCAATCCCACTATCTGTGGATGCGATATATATTAGTGATCCACTGTATTTCATAAAAATGCAAGTGAGATTTTGAGTTTCTAATTCTTCCCCTCTCCAGGAAAAAAAAAAAAAAAAAAGAAAGCAAAAAGAAACATACATAGTGTATACATTTCTTAACAAAAGAGTTCCCAAACCAAAAGTGCTAACAGGAAGGAGTATGAGAGATTACACATTTAACTATAATATTCCTGGTTTGGGAAACTCAGAAATCACTTAACGTAATTCAATTTCTATACCATTGACATATAATCTGGCTGAGACTGGAATCCCTCCTGGATCCATTTATAATCTACATTGTACACACTGACTCCCCCCCCAGACAGGCGTGACCACTAGATGGTGCTGTGGTGCCCTGTTCAAACACATTCCCACTTACTTGCAATCTCTGTCCTCCAAATCGAAGTGAGGGTTGAAGTTGATCATAATTCTCTGGTATGGGTCCGGAGCCTGAATCAGCCATTCACATTTTTCACTTGGGTGATAAGAATGAGGATAACCAGGAGATGTAAGGTACCCGGGGCTTTCAATTTTTATAGTATCGCCACATTTATCTGCAATACAAGTAAGATTTTAGTAGATCTTTCCTGACAATCTCTTAGGTAGTCTAGCTTTAAATCTAAATTACCGGTTATTAAACATTCCCTAACTTTTTAAGGGGAACTTTAGAAGGTCCCCGTAAGTCCTTCGTGTGGCCCTGAGTGCAACACGCCACAAAAAAAAAAAACACTCTTTGATCTCAGGAAGGTTGACTCAGGCAGAAAGCCAACTGAGATCTGAGAGGACTCTTCGCCTGGCCACGAAGTTTCTTCCTAAGGAAAAGGTCTTCTAGCATTAAAAACATTAAATCCCCTCAATTGATGTTAACATGGTCCCCTGGGAGCTTCTGCTAGACTTAATTATCCCCCAAGAAGTGTAATCACATTAAGTAGCAAGTTCTAAGTGGAAAGTGACTGAAAGATGCTGTTCGACCCCTTGTGTTGTTTTTTGATGATAAGCCTGGTCTATGTCATTGATCAGTGGGGATTGTCTTTGATTGGCTTAAAGCCAAACCTTTTGTTGTTGTTGTTTTATCTGCCCATAAATCTAAGTGATTTTGAGTTATCTCTGCTCTTGAGATCCAAATCAACAGAGAACAAAGTATATTTGGTGAAGCAGAAATAATTCTGCTTTACTTCTCCAAGTAAAGTTGTTCATTCTTAAAAATCAGATCAAAGCAAAGGGGCAGAAAAAAAAAAAGTAAATAGCCACATGGCATTAATTCTAATTACCTAAATGTTGGGTGAAAAATAACCCACCACACAGGTGTGGGTATCACATATGGTAACCCACATTCTCACATTCTGGGAAAGGTGAGCTAACTTGTTTTGAGCCTTCATTTCAAAAATGCTCAAGTGAAGCCAAATAAACCAAATAAACTAGTCTCTGGACTGCCTTATTGTTCAGCATAGATTCTCATTGTTACATTTTATGATGGATTTCATACTGGAGCACCTCAGCCTGAAATGCTGCCACATTTATTGATGCTTAATTTTGAGCAATAAAAATTTGGTGCATAAACTATACAAGAGAAACAGGTATGAAAGCAGTGAAATATATAAGCCTATCAATCACAAATTTTCAGTAATGGTATATATAGATTTTAACACTGCATCTAATAGATTCTCTGTGGAAAGAGAATGGCATTCTTTGCTCTCAGCATGAATTTATAAATCTACAGAATTTTATTACAGGAAAACCAGGTCACATGGAAATGAAAGATAAAGTGCACATCAAAAATGCATAAAGCTACATGCATCACAGAAATCATTTCCCATAAATTAAAAAAGAAGACAATATAAGTTATATTGTTTTTCTCAATCACTAGGTGCTTGACTTTGTTCCTTAGACTGGGGGTAGTCTTATTCTGGTTTCCTTTGCATTGGATTGTAAAAGTGTAAGGTTTGCCAGGAAGAAATGATGTTGTAACTGGAGTTCAAAATCTCAGCTCATGATCATGTTGGACTCTGTTATGTGATTCTACTGAGACTCTTGCATTATTCTGAATGTGCAGAAAACTTGGAAAGTGACCTTGTCTCATTAAGTCTCCTCCAGCTCTGGACAAACATCATGGTAGTGTCTGGCATCTGTTACAGGAGTGAAATAAAACAGCCCTGGTTCTAGTCACTTAGCAGAGTCACTTCAGAAGACATTTAGGTGGACTTGGTACCACACCAGAGCTCTTTAATCTGTGACTTCTGAGAAAGTGACAGTGTAATAAGATAATGTGGACTGCTAGACTCCCTGGCTCTGTTAAATCTCTCTAGCAGTTGATTAAGAAAGAGCAATTTCTAATGACTCTGGACCATTAGTCCTAAATAAGGTTAATGAATTAATTTAGCAGACACTGGTTACTTAGAGGAGGTGGACATGGCTTTAAGAGGTCTGCTGAGTTACAGTGGCATTTTCTGGCTCTGGTCACTTCAAGCATAGCAACATGGCTTTTGCTGGTCAAGCTCACCAACTAAAGCCAGATTTTCAGCATTCCCCACATTTCTGCTAAGAAAATTAAGAAGTGTGTGTGTGTGTGTGTGTGTACTGCATATATATTTGTGTAGTTCACAACCTAAAGTCTGATAGCTCTTTGCATTGAGCTTCAAATCTATCTTGTGAACACCCCTGCTATGGATTTAGTCTCAAAGAGTTGTGGAGGACAGGGTTACTATAATTTCTAGTCCAACCATTTGAGCTCTTTCAGTTGGACGAGAAAGCTATTTCATTCCCTGCCAGAATATAAAAAGATGCTACCAGCTCAGGTTCATTAATAAATTGAACTCTACATTCATAATTTTTTTGTGTCTTGCTTTCCTGCCAGATTATAGAAAAATGCCATCAACTTGGGTTCACTAATAAGTTGAACTCCATGTTCATAATTTTTTTTGCATGTGTTTTGCTTTAAGCATCTCTTTAGAATACTGCTTAGTAGCTGCTGAGGGAAATCCATTGCTGAAATCACAAAACCTTGAAAAAGCATATTAGAGAGATTAACTTCCATCATAAAGATGTGATTTAAATTCCTGTTGGTATGAGGCCCTCCACTCGCGGTCTCTTATTAAAACAATATACCACAGTAAGTAGTGGATGTTTTTTTCTTCTAATTACTGTGATTGAAATCTAAGCCAGACAAAAGTAAATATTTGATCATTAGTTAATAACAATTGCTGACGACTTACTGTAAAGATAATTGCATACCGTTGCCTGCACTTACTTTACAGTGTGAAGTCAAACATGCCTACAACCAGATCCCATTTTAAAACACATTATTTAGGTTACATGGTACTGTTTAGACCCCAGTATAGTTTTTCATTTACTTAACAGTGAGTAGTTTTAAAAGCTGAGTGGAAGCTGCAACTAGCTTAGAGATTTTCAGATATCCTGGTGCCTTACACTGTATATATCAGATTCCTGTATTGACACTATGTAACTTTCGGTCATACTCCAGACAGATTAGGGAAGATGTACAAAGGCGGGGGAGGGAGTTTCATCAACCCACAAACCGGTATCTCTGGCCATCACCCACCAGAGGAAACGGCTTAGGGGCGCAGCAAAGGAACCAGGAAGTAAGATCTCCTGGTAAAGTGTTCATTAACTTTCAACAGCCATCAGATTTTTGAAAGGGAGTCTCTTCTAATTGCCTTTGGGAGGAAACATTATTAAGATAATTGGCGTGCTGATCGGGGAAGGTAGGCAGCTCTGTCTTGCAGCAGAGGTAAGGAAAAGCCCCGCAGCCCAACGATCAACGTCAGGAGGGAGCCCAAAGACCTGAAATCCTCCTGCCCTAAACCGCCTGATCTCATTTCTTCATCTCTCCTCCCAGATAAAAGTTTCCTTCGCCCGGGAGTCGGTTGTTCCCGGCTGATCCCGGGAAGCCCCGCCTGAGCCCCAGTCCGGGGCGGGCAGCTGGGAGCCTGGGCGCCGCTGTCACCCGCGCCTCCGCCTGTCACTTACCGTTGCGAAAAGCGCCGGCCGGGGCGAGGGCTAGGGCGACCGCGGCGCAGAGGAGCGGCAGCCCCTTCTCCATTCTCCCTTCGCCGGGTCTGCAGGCAGACGCGGGAGAACGAGGACGTGGGGGGAAATGCAGCAAAGAGGGGAATCCAAGCGATCCGAAGAGCCCCAACTCCGCCTAGAGCTGTGCAATCCTCAGCCCGTCTTGGAGAAAGGAAAGCAGGGAGGCAATGCCTGGATCCGAGAGGAACGCTTCTCTTTTTGTGTCTCAAGTCGCCTGCATCCTGTCATTTAGCTCCGGCTTCCTCTCCCTTTTCCCACACTTGTTCCTCTTCCAGGAGCCACTGCCCGGGCCATGTCTCAAA
>NW_016803270.1:1495781-1534696 GCF_001698545.2 Rhinopithecus bieti | reverse complement strand
CACACCAAAGCCAATTTCCAGGAAGAAAAAAAAAAAAATCCGGCTTGTTTCTGGACCCGTTGGAGCCGCGGAGCTGGCGCCCAGGGGAGGTCCGGGTGTCTGCGGGAAGGAGAGGAACGAGCAATGAAAAGATGAGCGGGAGACAGAGGAGTTTCACCAACTGCACCCCCTCCTCCCCTCCTGCGGCCTTCCCCCCACTCCAGAGCCCTTCCCTCGCTTCATCCCGCCCCTCTCCCAGCTCGGGCTCGCCTGTAATTGCCTGACAGGAGACTGGGAGGAACAACTTTCCCTCCGAGTGCTCTCCCCGTCCGTCTGTCTGTCTTTCCCGGAGATTCTGCAGGGATCTCCGCGGGAAGGAAGGCGCTGGGAGTCTGCGCCCCGGGCGCGTGGGTGCGGGCGTCGGAGGAAGGGGCGCGGAGGTCGGTGCCAGCCGCGGGGTCTGGCCAGTCCACCTCGCGTGCTCGCTCTGCACCCCTAGAGGGAGAGCTGGGCAGCTCCTGGAGGCGTAGATCCCGCCGCCGCGCAGTGCTGAGCGCCCGGGAGGTGGCGGCGGCTTCTCGCAACTTCAAATCCTGGGGCCCGCGCCCGCGGCGGCTAGGAGCGCAGGGTCACCCCCTGCCACTCCTCATCGCGCCAGCTTGAGACCTGTGGCGGGGAGCCACGGGGCACCCCTGGACGCCTCCGCCCAGAACTGGAGGGCGAGGAGGGGAAAGCCGGGCTGGAGTGGGAGCCGCACCGCGAAGCGGGGAGAAGGGTGGCAGTGTCGCTGCGGTGTGAAGCGAAGTCAGACCGCCTGGGCGGGCGAGGCCGGATTACAGCCCCACGCGGCCTCACTGGCCCGCATCAGGGCGCGCGGCTGGGTGCCGATCGCTCCCGGGTGCCCTCTGCGCGCCGCAGAGGCTTTATTGTTTCCCGAGATTTGGTGCCCGTTCCTCTCGGGCAGAGGGAACAGCGGAGGGGGGAGGTGCTGCGCCTTCCAAGCTGAGGGGCAAGCGCCTCCCGACCCCGCCCAACCTTGTCTGGGAGCCCAGGTGTTAGGGAGGGGTGTGGAAATCAGGGGTCGGGTGACCTCCGTTTCTCTGTGTATCCCGAGGGAGGGAAAGAGGAACGGGGGAGGGGTGCTCTTGGCTGCGCCCTCACAGTGCCCGCTCCCAGCCACAGGCAACGTGCACGCCGGCCCTCGAGCTCCTGCCACCCCCACTTCCCACAGCGGCGCGTGCCCCCAGCCCGCTGGATGCCCCCCAGGCCCATCTCCGAGGGTTTTCCGAGAACTGTTGCAGGAAGCGTGTGTAGATGCGAAAAGCAAGGACATTTCAGGGAACAAACAGGTTGTGGTCACCGATCAGTCCCCAGAGAAGGGTCAAGGCTCACGGGCCACCTCCCAGGGAGTTTGTGGGTAAGGTGAAAAGGTCACACACCTCCTGGGGATTGGCGTCTACACACACAGCCAAAGTGCAGCCTGATTCCTACCTGGCACAAATAGCTGGCCAAAGGGTGGTAGGAATGCTGGCAAGGAGACTCTGGTCAAAGGTTTTGGCGGAAGAAAAAGGGGCGGGCAGGGAGAAAGCCCAAGGCGCGCGGGCGCCAGGCCAGGACTGCGCGCTCGCGGCTCGGGCTGGGCGCAGTGACGCGCGTCCCTCGGGGTGCAGGCGGGTCCCAGGCCAGTGGGGGGTGCACCCGCGGGGCCCGCACTCGCCACTCTCTCGCCCAGGGTCAAGCCTGTCTTCTCCTCCCCACAAGCCCCGGGATTCCCGGTCGCCTAGCTGGAGACTCGGCCCCCCCCGGGAGCCTCCTTCCTCTGCCAGTTTCCTCCTTCTTCTCAGCTGTCGGACCCCTGGAAGGCACGGAGTGGGAAGTGGGTACCGAAGGGCTGGGAGTTAAATGCCTGCGTTGAGCGGAAGAAGCAGTGTTGAAGCAGTGTCGAAGCCGTGGGCAGTCCCGCGCCCAGGCAGGCGGGAGGCGAGACAGGGGCGCCGACCGCACCCAGCGCAGACCCCGGGGGAGCGAGCGCCGCAGAGGCAGCCCGGGCTCTGGGCTACTACCCGCGCAAGTCGCCGCCTCCCCAGGTGCAGCCCCGCCAGTCCCAGCCCCTAGCTGTGCCGGGTGAGAGGCATCATCAGATTTAGGGTGACCTGAAGCGACCTTGGTCCAGGCTCGGAGGGAGAGGCGCCTCTCAGGACCTGGCAGGTTGACAGGGAAGGGGAACCGGGCGGGAGCTGCGGCCACCCGGCCTGGAGTCTCCGAGGCCCGCCTGCGTGCTGGGGGGACCCGGCCTCCGCGCTCGCTCCGGGGCGCCCGTTTGGATCGCTCTGCGCCTCGGCGGGGTGAGCGAGGGGGCACACGCGGGAGACTTGAGCTGTGTTGTTTTTAGAAAACTGCCGCCAATCTCTCTTCCCCTTTCCCTGCTGAGTGTGCATTTCCCAGCCTAGACCCGCCAGGCCAGCAAATAAAGCCACCGGATCATGCACTCCGGAGCGACTGCCCCCACCCCGACCTTGTGCCCACCGCTTCCTACTGCCTTTTCCAAGGGGAATGGCTCCTCCCGCGCCTCAACACACAGAAAACGCCTGCCTCCAGCTGAGCGCTTTTGCCAGCTTTCTCCAACCAGCGAATAAGGGATGCACTATGGACTCAGAAGGAAATGTCATATTTAAGTTCTGCCTCTGATTTCCCTGGTTTTAGCTGATCTGAGGTTTTTCTAGACTCCTCAGTTTCCACACACAGTGCTGGGTAATGGAGCCCTACCGTACTGATTGAGAATTGCCTGCCAGTGGGTTGGTACAGAGCAAATTGTCCTTGCTAACAACCTTTTTCCTTTGCTGTTGGATTCCACTAAGTGGTGAGAGGGGTCAGTTTTAGATTTTTGCAATTCCCCAGCGTGGAGACAGGCCGGCTCTATATGAGAATAAGTGATAGACAGAGGAAGAATTTGGCAGTGTTCCCGGGTTGATTTTATTTTGGTCTCTTGAGCACATTATTCTTCCTGATAGAACAAATCCCTGGACTTGGTAGGACCCAGTTCCAGGGAAGGGAAGAGTACCCTACCGCAGCCCCAGAACGCCCTGCAGAGGCTGTGAGTGGGCAATGCCCAGTTTCCTGGACTCCCACTTAGGGGGTGCTGCAGAAATAGGGCCTTCAGCTGGGGCTCCCTGAGTCAGATTGGAACCGTGGCCCATCAGTAAGAGTAGACTGGGTGGTAACTGCTCCATTCCTTTCATCAGGCTCTCATCCCTTTGTCAGAAATAGATGAAATCGATTGCTCCCAGAAAGCCATTTGAGCCACTAACACCCTCAAAGTACTCTAGATTCATGCAATATGGAGATTCGGGTTTATAGTTCAAAACTGCATCAAGTCTAGTCAAGTTTTTTGAAAACATCAAACCCATATATTTCAGAAAAGCAATACAACACCATATTTTTAGTAGGAGCTAACCTAGTTTTGAAATGTATGAATAGATGAAGTGAAACTGGAAAAACATTAAAAGTTGGAATTTTAATTAACTAGTGTTTAAAATAAGCCTATTAAACATGGTTATTCTGTCAAGTGACTCTGTCACGCAAGGGTGTCATCTGGGCCTCATTTTTGTCCATCTCCTTGATTTGTACTGACAGAGAAGGAAGGAAATAAACAAATGAATCTTCACTTTGATTCTACCTTTTTAGCCTTTTAAAATTTACCTTGAAAATTCATCAAATATTGGAGAAACCACTACCAACTAAAATGTTAAAACAAAGTTACATTTTGAAGTTTTTGTAATACAGTGTTTTTAATAACCAACAAGATGAAGAAAGACAACGTTAAATTTTGAATCACGCTAGATTCAAACCATTTCTAGAGTAGAGGTTATAGCCATATTTGAAAACTATATTATTTGTCAGAGATAACAATATTAAATGATTTTGCCTTCATTGGATTACTTTTAAATTGGGAAAATTAAAATAATTATAACCAACAGAAACACTCATCAAATCAATAAAGACATCATTAGAGAGAACATATTCAAAATTTGAAAGGACTGTTTTAAATAGGGCAATCTTTAAAATATAATTTGAGCAACCAAAATAGAAAAGTGGCTGCCTCTTAATATTTAATCATAGTTTTATGTAAGTAGCTAAAATTTTAAGGGATTTTGAAAGAAATCAATAAAAAATAATTTTAAAATTATCAAACAGTGGCCACAACAGTTAAGAATTGTTGAATTTATTCTCAAAGAATGTGATTTCATTTTGTATTTTTATTAGATGACTCTGGCATTTGCCTGTAGAATGGGTTATGGGTGGCGCAAGGGAAGAAATGAAGAGACCAGTTCTGAAGTAACCATAGTAGAATCTAAAGGAGAACTTCAACAAAGACCTGGCAGTGGAGATTGGAAAAGATGCATTCCAGATGTACTGAGAAAGTCTAACAGGACAGATGGTGGTGGATAAGCCAATGAAGGAGAGGGTGTTACCAACAGTGATGCATAAGACTCAGGCCCTCACCACTGATGGGTACAAGTGCCTTCATGTAAGCAAAGGGACGGTAGCAAAAGGTTAATTTGGAAGGAAGATCATGAATTTGATTGGGGTTAGGTTCAGTTTCCGGTCTTTTGAGAAAATCAAATGAGTTAGGAATTCAGAGGAGATGTTTGGATTGGAGATTTTAAGTTTGTGAGTCACTGACCTGTAGACGATGGCAATTAAAGTAGAAGAAATGGATAAAATTGCTGAGGAAATTTCAGGAGACCCAGGATAGGATGTTAAGGACCCTTTAAAGCCCGGATTGCCACAATGAAGTAACAAAAGACCTTGAGAATGAGCAGCTGGGGAGGTAATTGGAAAACCAGGAGAGCCTATTGCCATGAAGGCCAAGAGGAGGGGGAGTTTCTAAAAGGAAGCTCTGGACAAGAGTGGAACATTATTAAGAGTTCCACTCCAATGAGGACTGGAATGCAATTGGACTTAGTGGTATGATGGTTACTCAGAGTTGACTCTTCCAAGAGTCATTCAGTGGGGCGATGGAGGAACAGGACTAGAGACCAGATTGCAAAGGGCTGAAGTGTCAATAGAAGGTAAAGAAAGAGAGAAAACAAGTAAAGATAAAATTCTTTCTGGAAGTTTCTACTAAGGGGGAGGAAACAGACAATAGCTCTGGAAGGAAGAGGTGTGGAGGGAGGTTGACTTTTTATTTTATTTTATGTTTGCTTTTAAGATAGGGTACTTGTGAACATTCTTGAATGCCAATGGATAGAATCTCGTATTGGGGGATATGTTGACATTAAACTACTGAAAAGGTAATCAGGGTGTTAATTGCCTGGGATGGCAGGAAGGGATACAATCTACTGCCCAGATAGACAGATTTACCATAAGTTGAAAGAGGGACAGCTGCTCTGTTATAGCACTGGGGAAAGAGGAGCTGATGGGTGTGATTACAAGGAGATTTGTCATTTCAGTGGGTGGGTTGGGGGGCAATTTCTCTCTACTCTGGTTTTCTCTGTGAAGTAAGTCATACCTTTGAGTAAGAATGACAGTGGAGGAGAGGAGCTGAAAGTCCCTGGAGAGCAGAAAAAAATTGAAGGGGATGACCAAGCTGACCAAAGAAGCTGTTGTTATCATGTTATTGTTTTGATAACTTCATAGGTTGAAACTTTGAGCTGGGAGTACATTTTCTATAGAATGCATTCTCCTAGAAAAATTGGCTAGTTTTTCATGAAACTCAAAAAAGTCTGCTTAACTCATAAGGAAGTAGTAATATAATATGAATGCTATTACTTCAGCTTTAGTGACTCAAAGTAGGTGTTCTATAAATGTTCCTTTTTAAAAAGAAAATTTTCCAACCATTATTTACAGCACATTAAGGAATGTGTGTATTGATGTGCAGGAAAAGATTCCCCCCAACCAAATAATTCTTTGTGATAATGTCTTCACTTCCTCCCTGCCCTGCATTTTCTTCTTTGTGCTTTATCCTCCTAGAGATAACCAAAGAAGAATTTAAAGTTATCATTTATGTCCTGTACCAGACCTCCACAGACTGGCTTATTTGGATAATTCAAGTGAAATACAACCAGGATGCTTCTGTAGTTTTGCGAAGTCTAGACTCAACATCAATATTGCACACATTTTTCAGATGCGTATGTGATGTTTTGAGTTGTTATACAATTTCCTGCCTTGATATTTCAGACAAATGCATTGGGTAGGTTATCAGAGGGCGTTGTTTTCAACAAAGGCTTTTTCCTTCAATGTATTTTGTTAAAGCATCAGACTGCCAAAGCATCTTGACTTCTATGTAAGGGGTGATACATGAATACTTTTTTGGTTGATTTTCAGCTACAGAATGCACTGCCTTGATGGACTTGCTTTAATCCACACTAAAGCCTATATGACATGAGGAAGTCATGCAGAACAGAATAGGCCTTTCTGGAACTTTTATATCTTAAGAAGTCTTCAGCCTGTTAGTACAACAGGTTACCTTTTGGCAGGCACATTTTCCTCCTGCTCAAATGCTATAAACACCCCAGCAGGGACGATAAATAGCAATGTAGACAGCAAGGGAAAATATTTGTTAAAAGATACTCCTGCACTTTCTCTTTTTGATGTTTCCCCCGTAAGTTTTAGTTGCAGAAACTGGAAAAAATAGAAACGTAAAAGTTGAAACAGCAAAATTATAAAGTGACAGGTGATACAACAAAACATATCAGTTTGTATTTAAAATGTAAAGCGATAAAGCAAGCACACATTGAGACCTTCTAATTAGTATAATTTGCGCTCACAAAGTTCAAAGTGGAACTTGGTATTACCATTCTCTTGCTTCTCTCCCTAACAAGACACAGGTAGCGGAAATGAGGCACATTGAGGGTTCAAATTTGGCAAAACTATGCAGCAATTCTGTGATGGAATAAAACATGGGAAATGGATGTTTTGAAATTGAGTCTGTATCTTAAAGAAAGTGAAAGTAAAACTTTAGAATAAAATAAGGCTAAATCACACACAATTGGTGTATTCTTTTGAAAATTAACAGGAATTTCCATTAGTTTGCATTTTACAAAGTCAAATGGCTTCTTTAAATTCATACTGTGCTATTGTGTCTAGTCTGGCACGTTTCTCTACTGTAGTTCTTTTCTGAATTTTAAACCCCTTTGTGATTTCACAGAGTTAGTAATTACGTTGGGATGTTGGGGCGTGGACTGGATGTAGCTAAACATACTCAGATTTGACTCACATTCAAATGTACTCAAACATTCAAATTTAATGTTGTGTGCCAAAGCAAACTTCTGTCTCATTGATTTTTAAAATTCTCTGGACCTTGATTTGAGAATGTGTGCCTTGGGTTTCAAAACAGTTATCCATCTTAGATAGATTAACTCTGACATCTACATATTTGATACTAGTTCTGATCATGTCAAGTGCATATCTTTCATTATGTAGATAAAGGACAACAACTTGCATGTCACATAAAAGAGGAGGCATGTCTTAAGGTCCTGCGTACATGAGTGAGTGGTGATCCTGGTTTTTCAGTTGCAGTTCAAGAAACACAACTGGATGAGCTTAATGGAAAAAGAGATTAGTGGTCATAACAGGGAAACGTTGGAGTGGACTTGGCTGCAGGCATAGCTGTAACCCTGCTGATTGGTTCAGTGGATGCCAGTCAGCAGGGTGTCTTCTGTGTTTTCATCTGAGCTGGCTTCTTTCTCAAGCAAGTATTCTCCACGCAGTGTCAAAGGTAGTAATGACAGCTCCATAGTTAAGTGGTCCTTCAAGGTCATGATCATTGAGAAAGCGTTCAGGCAGAGGGTGCTTTCTCCCTCAGAGTATGTAATTATCATTAATAAAATTCTGATTTGCTGCAGTTGGATGGTGTGCCCATCCCTGGGCCAGTTAGTTGTCAAGGGAGATGGGTTACTCTTATTTGCCCATCCTGGCTGTGAGCATGAGAACACGTGGTAGACAGAATGCAGACAGGCCATCTCCAAGAGGAAAAGGGAGTCTCTGGATTCTGTGATACAAATAAAGGGTAAAGGACCCCAGGTTGTCAGTGGGAGCAGGTGACCACCATTCAGCAGCCCATTCTCTTGGTTATAGTTAGTTGTTTTCAAGTGAGAGTACAGTTAACTCTTGAACCATACGGGGGTTAGGGGTCCTGACCCCTCCCCTGCACAGTTGAAAATTCACATATAATTTTTTACTCCCCTAAAACTTAGCTAGTAATAGCCTATTGTTGGCCAGAAGCCTTCCCAATAACATCGTCAACTAACACATATCGTGTACACGTATTATATGCTGTGTTCTTACAATGAAGTAAGCTAGAGAAAAGAAAATGTTATTAAGAAAATAAAGAGGAGGAGAAAGTACATTTACTGTTCATGAAGTGGAAGTGGATTATCGTAAAGGTCTTCATCCTCATCATCTGCATAAAGAGTAGACTGAGGAGGAGGAAGAAGAGGAGGGGTTGTTCTTGCTGTCTCAGGAGTGGCAGAGGCAGAATAAAATCTGTAGAGAAGTGAACTTGCAGAGTTCTAACCTGTGTTGTTCAAGGTCAGCTGTACATGTTCTTAGTTTTTGTTTTGGTTGGTGTTAGTGTCTGTCATGTTTGTTTTATTTTGCTTTGCTTTCAGTTTTTTATTTGAATATCCAGCTGTGGCAGACAGCATGAATCTTTAGTTTTTACTTCAAAATCTGAGGCCAGTACTTTATGCAGGGTCAGCTGTCACTGAAATTATGAAGCAGAGGAGTTTTTTGTTTGTTTCTTGAGATGGAGTCTTGGTCTGTGGCCCAGGCTGGAGTGGAGGGGTGCGATCTCAGGTCACTGCAACTTCCACCTCCCGAGTTCAAGTGGTTCTCATGCCTCAGCCTCCTGAGTAACCGGGATTACAGGTTCCCACCACCATGCTTGGCTAATTTTTGTATTTTTAGTAGAGATGGGGTCTCACCATGTTGGCCAGGCTGGTTTCGAATTCCTGACCTCAAGTGATCCACTCACTTCAGCCTCCCAGAGTACTAGGATTACAGGCATGAACCACCATGCCCAGCCAAGAGGAGTTCATTTTTAACTCCATCTCCTTTTGGGTGTATGTCCCTAATGTTTATTTGCTCTTCCCTGTCCTCTCATAAGGATCTTTAAATAGATCAGTGGCAGAGCACAATACCTAACTCATAGAATGGTGAGATTGCAGGCACTACTGTTAGCCAAGTGAGGAAAGTTTTTGGAGGCAAGGAACCTTCCAAAATATCTTCATAAGGATGTAAGGAACCTATACATACTTGGAGTTGGAGTGTACTGCTGTGTTCAGACATTTAAAGCTGCCTTTGTAAAGGAAATGAGATTATATTTACTCTGGGGAGATTGCCATGAAGACAGAGCCCGAGAAGCACTTTTAAAATCCAAAGTTTTCCTCAACAAATGAAACATTTTTAAGGGGCTATGATTGGTGGACTCCAGGTGTGAAAAGTGTGCAGTATAACAGCAATAGCATCATAAAAGGAAAGGCTTGGAACAGACTGTTCTTCTGCAAAGCATATCTTGTGTGGTGTGTTTTTTCGAGGTATGTTAAGAGTCTTGGAACAAAAGAATTACTTGACTATATTGAGATGTATTTGGAACAGGCCCACACACATCTGTGGTGCCAGTTTATTCTTTTACAAAATGTTACCTTTAAAAAAATATTTTAAATACACACTTAAATGGAGATGGGAGCACTGTCAGGAAGAGTCTCACCTATGAAAGCAAAAAGCACAGCTTAATTTCAGAGCACTGCACTGGGAATCCAGTCTCCGCTCTCCACAACTCTCAGAGCAATTCTGAACACAACACTTTGTCATATTTTCCACTAGTTTGTTCCCGAGGTCTCTCTCTGAAGAGCAGCTACAAACTCAACCCCTGCCCTGAAGGGGCTATGGAGGAAGTGGGCATGGCTGATTACAGTGTGACTTTCTTGGGATACTTCTTCATCCTGGGGGAAGGCCTAGTGCCTAAGTGACCACCTGTGAGCAGGTGTTTCTCTCACAGGGATCCATTTCTATGAGCAGACACCTTTGTGCCTCCTATTGGATCTGTGTTCAGTTTATTCCTACCAAGATAGCTACTCTCTAGGAAAGCCCTGATCGGTTTGCTCTCTAGGACATCCCGGAAGGAAGCTGGGTTCAGCTGTGTCAGGCAGGGGAGACACAGAGGAGGCAACTCAACAAAGCACATGAAACAGCAGAGGACGTGTATTACTCACAGGTCCCAGAGAGGAGGGGAGCAGGACTCACAGGGCCAGCTGGAAGTTGGAAACTGTCTGAGACACACACATGCAACCAGTGAGTGGGGAGCAAGAGAGAGAGTTGTAGGGGGAACCTGTGGGCCAAAGCCTTTACTGGGGTCCAGGGCCTTGCCCAAGCAGGCTTCCTGCGGGACATTCTAATCAGTGTGTGAGCTCTGTGGACACTGCGACTGAGAGGGGGTCACTGCAGCATATCTGTGTGTTCTATGCAGGTTGTTGGTGGGGGGGTCAGTGGGGCCAGTCAAGTAGGTTGTATCCAGCTCTCCCTTAGGGAGGTGGTCACCAGCAAGTGGTTGTCAACCACCTTGAGTTACTGGGAGGAAGCAGAGAGCAGAAAACTATGTCAAGAGTGACTAAGCCCTACTCCCGGTATGAGAAAGTCAAGCCTAGATTCAAGACCAATGCCAGAGCAACATAAAACTATAGAACTCACTACATGCTTTATGCAGCTGGGTTTCCAGTGTTTCCATCTGTGAAGGACAAGTTTTGAATTAAGTGAACTATTAGGACCTTATCAGTTGCCAAACTGAATCATTCTACTGTTTTTTTCAGCAGCTTTGATAAAACATTAGTGCAGGCTTGTCTTTACCCAATACTATGGGAGGCCTTGAAAGTATGGAGTGCTCTACTAGGACAGCACATGATGTGACTTATGCTGACATTGACTCCTGTGCACAGCTGATATTTGAAAAGCTCTTCATGTATTTTTCTTTCTGAATTGTTTGTTTTCCTAACATGGACCATGAATCTCTGAAGTGGACATGGATACTATGCCCTACGTCTATCTGTACATATTGTCAGCTTGCAATAAGAAATATGAAAATAAAATGAAGTTCTATCATTGACCCAAATATGGGTCAATGTGTGGCTGTTCCTTTTTATGTTTCTCCGATTTCGTGCTATTTTGCTACTGGAAATGTTCTTCCTCTCTGGATACTCTTGCAAATGGGAGCAGATACACCTAGCCTGGGTCCCTGCTCCATCATTCCCCCGGTTCTGGGAGCAGGAATGGAGCACCGCTGGTGCTAGGTCAAGTGGAAGACAAATGTTGCCACGTTTTTGTTGTGGATTTTCTTTTATGTCATCTCTAGCTTCTGGACCAGCTGTATATTATTTTTCAGAGTCTTTTTCAGATCAATTCTGAGCTTAATTGCTGACTTGCTTCTGAGGCTGGAAGCTCTACCTACAGTGTACCATGCTTTTGATAGAGAAGGTTTCTGGGCAGTTTTTGGTTTTTCATAGAGGTATTGGATAGGCTCATACTGATTAAGCTGTGGCTCCAGCAAACATGCTCAATATTATGAAGTCCAGGAGGTAGGTTTTGTTGCTAACATAAAAATATTCTTCAGCTCCACGCTGGCCCAAAGCAGGAGGGGAACTTCATCCATCAAACAAAGCATATATTTGTTGCTGTTTTGACAACCACATCCCTTAGTAAAAGATGTACTTGAAAAACAATATAAATAAAATAAAGTTTCATAAAGGCTCCCAAACATTCTTCCTTTCCCCCGAGGCTATAATGACTATCCTGGTTTAAAATCCCTTTTCTTATTCTTTCTGAGTTTTCCCATTTCATGCTCCCTGGGAGCATCTCTGTAAAATAAGCCTGTGGAAAATGGGTAATGAGGAAATCATTGCCTTAATTGAAGGTCACATCTACAAAGGTCCAGGTAGGTGTACTTTGGCTGATGGAAAAATCCCCCAGGGTGACATCCTGCTGCCCTGAAATAGAGGTTTGGTTGTCATTTGTCAGAACAATGGTGGCTGCTGGTTGGCATCTCGAGTGTTGTCTTTGTTAATCTCAAAACCAGGTAATTTCCATTACTGATGACATCCCACATGGGAAGGGGACAAGGAAGGGCCCCCAAGGGCTCCCATAATTAAGCACAAACACTTTTACAGTATTAAGTCAAAGCCGAATGCCTCCCAAATCCTCTTGGTGTTGAGTTCGTGTGTCCTACACAGTGGTGACATTTAATATGTCCCATTCAGTTTCAGCTAGATTAGTCCTGTACTCTGGCTTTGATATTGTTTTGTTTGTTTGTTTTGTTTTGTTTTCTAGTACTTTTCCTTTAAAAGAAGAACTAAGGAAGTGATTATTTTTTTAATTTGTTTGCTTACTTTTCTTTTCTTTCTTTGGTTTATTGTCAATATGTTGTGTTGACACACTTTTTAGCCTAAAGCAGAGAGAGTACCTTCTAAATACAAAAGATGGGATGCTTTCAACAACTCGATTCCCTAAAGCACTGGAGGATTCTGGAATCTATTAGACTCAATGTAAGCATTTTATAGAGGTTCCCATGACAGCGTTATTAGTGAGCAGTTTCACTTAAAGGTCTTCCTAATTTGCTGCCTTTTTTTTTTTTTTTTTTTTGGCCAGTAGATGTTCTCCTTCTATAGTTGCAACTGTATTAAATATACTTTTCCAATATTTTAGTTCCTCTTCTTTCCCTGGTGGAATATTTTCAGTTGTGTAATTTCAGCTCCTGCTGCTTATTTGGGGTGATTATTATTATATGTGGTCCCTAGCCTAGGAATGAATTCTGCTGTAGATACCAGTTTTTAAATTAGTTAGAATTCTGCATGGTTCCCCACAGGAAAAATGTCATAAAAGATGGGCCACAAGACAGTCCACCAAGCCATTTTAAACTTCCACGTAGCTGAACTTTCGTCACTGGCAGCTCTGAGTTGTGAGGTCTCTTGTGACACTGGCCCTGGTTATTTTTAAGAGGGGCAAGAAAGGTAAGTCAAGAGGGTAGTGATAGAAGTAGGCTAGAAACAGCCAGGCTTTGGCATCTGGGCTGCTCTCACAGGATTACAAGGGGCCATATTCTAGGTAGCAGGAATTGAAAGTGGTGAATGGATTCAGGTCCTAAACATGCATGAGGCTCCTGGCAGGAGGTGCTGTAAGAGCTGAGCACATCAATTTGAAGGAGAGGCTCACAGAGAGTTGGGTATCCTTCATGGGACCAGGATGGCATTGAGGGGTAAAGGTGGACAGCAATTGCTTCTTATCTGTATATGGCTTATTTGGGAGTTGGAGCTCATCTTATTAATGAAGGTAAAATTATGACTTGAAAACCAACCATGTTTCACTACTAGAGTATCATTATTTGATGCTTTCAAAGTCTCCATGTGCTTGCACCTTATTGATCATGTCACCACTTCTCCTAAATTCCAATCTGGATGCATAAGAAATATCAAATTGCCAAGATGGGCGGATCACAAGGTCAGGAGATTGAGACCATCCTGGCCAATATGGTGAAACTCTGTCTGTACTGAAAATACAAAAAATTAGCTGGGCATGGTGGTGCACACATGTAGTCCCAGCTACTCGGGAGACTGAGGCAGGGGATTGCTTGAACCCGGGAGGCAGAGATTGCAGTGAGCTGAGATCACGCCACTGCACTCCAGCCTGGTGACAGAGCAAGACTCTGTCTCAAAAAGAAAAGAAAAGAAAAGAAAAGAAATATCAAAGTGGTTTTGGTATAAAGAGCTAGCCTTCCTGTTGGCCTCAAAGATACATTAGACATAACAGCAAGCTGTCTAAATATTTCCAGGCTACAGCATTCAAAGATATGGCAAGAGAACCAATCTTAAAGATTTTATGAAATAATTGCAACAAGTGTATGCATTTCTTGTTTCTCAAATCATGTTTTTATGTTTTAGCTATTAGGTGAAAATGGCTATGTACATTGTACTATTTTTAAATTGTCAAGAGTAGATCTGGAAGGTTATTATCAATATCCTACACTCTTCCTTTCGTGACTCAATAATATTTTTTGCACTTTCATTTAGCCTTTAATAAAGAACAATAGGCCGGGCGCGGTGGCTCAAGCCTGTAATCCCAGCACTTTGGGAGGCCGAGACGGGCGGATCACGAGGTCGGGAGATCGAGACCATCCTGGATAACACGGTGAAACCCCGTCTCTACTAAAAAATACAAAAAAACTAGCCGGGCGAGGTGGCGGGTGCCTGTAGTCCCAGCTACTTGGGAGGCTGAGGCAGGAGAATGGCGTAAACCCAGGAGGCGGAGTTTGCAGTGAGCTGAGATCCGGCCACTGTACTCCAGCCTGGGCGACAGAGTGAGACTCCGTCTCAAAAAAAAAAAAAAAAAAAAGAACAATAATGCCTCCAAGTATAAGGTCAATTGCAAAGTGACCCCTGTAGTTTTTGCTTCAAAACTATTATATTGTGCTACTTATAATATCAAATTGCCACTGTCTAGAGGCAAAATGATCATTTCAAAATCTTTGTAACAATCTAGAGAAATATTTAGAAATATTAGCTATAATTCTAGTGTAATTTTTCTGATGGGTTTCTATTGCTGACAATTGTTTTGTAAAATCTTGAGGATTGGTCCTCTTGTCTTTGAATGTTGTAAGTCTGGAACTATTTAGACTGCTTGCTGTTATTGCTGATATATCCTTGAGACCATCAGAAAGCCTAGCTCTTTTTCCCGATACCAATTTGATATTTCTTATATATACAGGTTGGAATTTAGAAGAGCTGGGTGACGTGATCAATAAGTGATTTTGAGAATTGCTCAGAACTTCATTTTATCTTTTTTTTCTTTTTCTCAAACAACCTTTAAAATCAGAAACTCTGGCATAGCACTCTCCAACTGTGCCACAGAAGGACATAAGGATGTTGGTGCTTTTTCCTGTCTATTTTTGTCCCCTACCAAATCACAGCCCTGGAAGGGAGCTTTAGAAGTCACAAATCTGTTCTGTTGCCTTCATGCTCAGTATCACAGAAGAGGGATAATCAACCCTGTTTTAAAAGGCTAGCCAGTGGAAAGAATTTCAAAATCAACCAACAAGGATTTTTGCTTACTATGTACATGGAAGAGTATGGATAAAAGAACATAGAAAACTATTAGACATTATTCATACCCCCAAGAATCTTGCACTTCATTTGGAAAGAATAGATACCTATATGTACACAAAAACCACCATCAAAGCTTCTGAATTTGGAATAGGTCTCGAAGATCTAACTTTCTGACCATTGTAAATATGCAGTCTTGACATCCTGCCATTTGATCCTATCAGTTCATCACTGGGAAATTCTAATTGCAAATAAATTCTACCTGTTTCTAAATTCTAAAGGCTTTAATGCATGACAGGTCTATAGAAGTTAAATGACTATTCTAGAAATTGTCAGCCTGGATAGAAATTTTGGCTTTACCAATCATTAATAGTGTGGCCTCAGGCAAGTTCGTTAATGTTTTTGCCTTTCAATTTCATATCCGTAAAGTAGGGAAAAATACTAGTATCTTCCTCTTAGGGTTGGGAGAGTTAGCTGTTGAATTTTCAGGATAGCCCCGATAGAGAGTAAGTCCACATCACATTAAATGGTATTTGTACAACCGTCATTCAAATATTTGACTCAACTTTTAATGTTCTGTTTTCCCTGCTCCATCTACCTGCTTTTTTTTTTTTTTTTTTTTAAGGTAAAACCTCTTCATCTGTGTGATTAATGATAGAATTATTCCACTCTGGTCACAGAATATGATTTCATAATTGACTTGGTCCTCCTTAGTGGTTTTTAATGCCACCTTCATATGGTATGAATAGTAAAAAAGTGGGCCAATTATTATGTTCTAAATAGTATACTACTAACACTGCATCCCAAGCTTGCAAGAATGTTTCAGGAAAAAAGGTGAACCAAACACAGCCTTCTCCCTCAAAGATCTAACTGGCCAGTAGGAAAGGCAGGTGCATACATGATTTTCTTATTGCCTCATTTACCTGTGAAAGGCCATTTGAGAAAAGCCTTCAGCATGAAAGAGAGATGCCAGCAAGGAAAACTGACCCTCAAGGAAAGAGCAGTAATTCAAGGAGGAAAAGCGGCCTTCCTGGGAAAACTATGGTATGTTCCAAGAGGCTTGAGAAGATATTGTGTCTCATGACAGGGCAATGTGCAAAAGACAAAGAGTGACAGGAGATGAGTCTCAGGAGGCCACCCAAGTCAGACAATGGAGGCCTTAAGTCTATTTTACTGATTGCATTTTTCAGAAGCTTGAGTTTGTTCTGGACTTTAGCTTCCAATTGTGTGAAATGTTTGAATTGACCCAGGACTATGTTACCGTCATTCTGTCCTGTGTGCTGTTCTTTCTCAAATCCATGGATATTGATGAAATCCTAGTGTTTCGTATTAATTTCTTTGGCAGATATTCAGTTTAATTCTTTGCTGGGAGAGTGTGCGTGGGTGTGTGCATGTGTGCATGCACACACATGTGTACAGGTGTGTACCGTATCATGCTTTTATTCTGCTCTGTTTTAGAGATTCCCATCTCTTTAGCTATGAACTTACTGCAGCATATAGGATCAAAGGATTTTGGAGTTTGAGAACCTGAAAAGTTAACTTATTGATGAAAAGACTGGGGCCCGGAGATGTTTCCAGAGGTCACACGGTCGTTTAGGAGCCCAGCTCGGGTCTAATGGCCTCTGGCCTGATAAATGCCAAACAAAAACTACGGAAGGTGGAGAAAGGCAAAGTAGACTTTGGTAGGAAAAGGATTTAGGGTGAGCATTCAAGGATGTCTAGAAATGACATAGCAAAGTTTCTACCGGGTTGGCCCAGAAGTAATTGTGGTTTTTGCCAACTACTTTTAATGCTGAAAACCGCAATTACTTGCACCAACCTAATATTTGCTTATATTTGTAGAGCAAATATAGTTTGTTGATATGAAGTATCAACAAACTATATAAGAGGCATAAGTGTGTAAAATATGTTTGATGACAGTGAGTAGACAAGAAAAAGAAGATTCACGTAAAAGAGTAATAGACTATTACATTTTATCCTGTAAGTAATGGGGTGTAAGCTAGGGTTTTTTCAGGAGGAAAATAGCATGTTTGGTAGAGTTTCAGGAAAATATATCTTTTGTCATTAAATGAGATTTATTGTGTTATAAAATAAGTAGATACAAGAAGACTAAATGGGGCTATTGAAATCATCTAAAATGAGAAAGACTAGTATTCTCTTTAGGATTTTTTCTTTTTTTCTATTTGGGGCCATTGCATAATAAGTCAGGAAGAAAAAAAGAATCAGAAAAGCATCTCACCTTGTTTTTTAAATTGGTATAAAAGATTTTTTAAACTCCTAAGTATGTTTTGGCTTTCTTTCTGCTTAAAGTACAGCTGATGTTTTCTGGATTTCTCTATTGTCTTCCCAGACACTCTTTTTCCTTGTTTTTTTTTTCCTCTATACTTGTATCACTCCTTTCCAATTGGAGTGGAAAGTAGGTACATATACAAATATACATTTATATACTGTGTTATACACTGTGATCTCTATAATTCCACCCTTAGCCCACTTTCTTACACCCTCCATATTTTCCTGTTTGAATGTAGCCACATCCTGGGCTTAAGTGCTTACTGGTACCTGGTGGTTCATTGAATCCATCATGATCATTCTAGTGAACTTCAGCTCTATACTTTTATCTGGATGGGCCACAGTCCATTCAAATCTAAAGCGCCCCAGTTAATCTCACCTCAAGCCTACATCTACTTCTACTAAGGTTCCTTCTTCTTGGATACTTTATCTTGGTTATGATTTCCATCAAAACTGTACCAAAGCTGAGAACATGGAGGCCCATGTAGATTTCCCCCTACTCGCCTCCTACCTGCAACCCACATTATTCTACCAGTGTCTAAATAATCCAATGTACTAGACCACCTTTTGTGGCTTCTGCTTGTGTAGAGGATAAAAATTCACACTCATAGTAGGATATATTCCTTAATAACCTGGTCTGATATTCCTCCTGGAGTCTTACTGTGCCAGCCTACCCGGGCCACCCTCTTGCTTTAGGAACTCCCACATTTATGCTTCTAAGTTGCTTACACACCAACCTCCTCATTTTTCAAAGTCCAGCTGAAATATCTTCTCTTCTGTGAAGTCTTCACAGATACCCTGGCCAGGATTTGTCCCCTATCCTCTCTCTGCTCACCAGTATTTTGTTAATTCGCCTCCTCACTTGGCATTTTGGTTACTGATGTAGCTTCTGCTTCCTTTATGGGGCTGTACAATACTCGAGAAGAAGAGCTTTATCGTATTCATCTTTGTATCCTAGGGCCTAGTAAGTGGCCATATAAAAGTTTGTTCAGTTGAATAAAGAAATAATGGAAAAAAAAAAAGAAATAATGAAAAGTTTCACATGGGGTGTATTTTCTTTCTGATGTTTCTAATTATTAGAAGCCATGTAGGGTCTGGGAGGAGAACTGATTTCTAATGAACATCCACTTGGTGCCGTATCTTAATGTGGTTTATAAATCCTCTCATTTGATCTTTGCATGGACGATTGGTATTATCATCCCCACTTATATACGAGTAAAATGAAGTTCAGATAGTTTGAGGCACTGGCAGAGTCTAATTTATAAATTCCAGGTCTTGGAAGTCAGTGAAAACTAGAATGAGGACTCAAATTTATCTGATGTTACCCTAAAGCCATAGACATATTTAATGACACCGAAGTACATGAAGTGGTTTGAGTTCTATGGAAAAAAGCTATATAAATATGATAATGCCATTATCTTATTCAAAAACCCTTCAAGAACATTGTTTTTGCAAATCAACTAACTACATTCCATTTTTTCAGCCTGGCACTTAAGAGCCTTGATATTCATTTCTGTTCTTCAATCCCATTGCTTCTACGTTGATACTCTGTCCAGTTGGACTGAACTCTCTGGATATCTGCAGCTTTCTACCTTTCTACCTTTGCTCACTCTCTTTCTCCCACCTGGAATGCACTTTGTCAGGGATATACTTGCAATATTAATTAGCTTACTTAGGCTTATCATAATCAAATAGATGATTCTCTTAAGCTTTCGGAAAAACTAAATTCTAAGTGGACCACCATTGCAAACTCGATGTCTCTCTGGTGGCTCAGGAACCTCAGGCTAGAAAAAATTCTCTTAAAGGAAAAAATGTTCATATCAGTAATTTTTTCTAAAACAATTAAGTATAATACCTTTCATTAATTCATCGGAAACAATGCTAAAACTTAAGAACACAGAAAATTTCTTGTTGTTTTGCTTTTTTTTTTAATAAAAGAATCTAGCCTAAGACATCATTCTAAACAAATGTGTCAGAATCATCAACCTCCTAATCAAAACTTTTGCTCAACTAATTCTTTCACTTCCCTCCTGCCCACTGCAGTTATCTATAGCCCTGGCTTTGGCAAAATATCAGGATTGCCCTATTCATCTGCCCATTGGATTTGGTCCAGAATTAGTCACAACTTTGTTTAATTCTCCAGTCTTCAGTCAATCTCTGGTCCAGCATGTATAGGACAGTAATTACACAGTAACACAATGCAGCATAATGTATACTTCTCAGCACATTCAACTCTCTGTTTTTTCAATGACAATTCACTGACTTAGGGTAGGGGGTGGGAGAGAGTATCTCTAAAGATGACTAAAGCACAGCTGTTGGGTAGATCCTCCCTGCAAATGTAAACCAAAGGATTGGGGCTGACCTCAGAGCGACTCCTGAGCCGGCACTCTCTGTGATAATTTCCTCCATCCCTCCCCATCCTCCCAGAAGCGAGTCTATTTTGTTCACATATTTTTATAGAAGATTAAGTTTTTCATGGGTTGTGTGTAAAACTTGAAACTGGGTTTTTATTCCTCAAGATGAGCAATGGTAAACATGTGTGGCATTCGGAGAAATAGCACCTTAGAATTACACCTGTTGCTTGTGCGATGTGGCTCTCTTGCTACGGAAGTGTGTGAACTCTCCTAGGAGAAAGAAGAGAGATATTTAAAATATCAAATGCCTCAGGGCACAGAGGGTTATTGTGTTCACAATCTCTTATCTGCAATCTTGAAATTCAAATAGAACTGACATTTGCATTTATTTATTTATTGGCCACTCATTTGGAGACCAAATCTGACCAGATCTGAACTTCCTTGGCAAGATGACTTGACCTGACTTACTGCAAGCCTATGAATAGTCTTTCCTTATCCCACTTAGTGTGAAAATCCATGGTGTTGCTGCAGAAATGTTCATGTGTTTGATTAGAGGATGGGGCCTTGAATCTCACAGGGGTTATGTAACATAGGGCATGTATATCCTATTTTTTGTGACATAGGAAAATTTCTGAATGGTGAATGTGCCTGGTCAAAGGGATTTTGAATAACTGATTATGACCTATAATGCAAGAGAAACAAAATCCTGCAAAACCAAAATCAGAATCTTGATTTTCAACCTCCCTCTGTCTTTATGCCCTATCATATTCCCCCAGTCATATACTCTAGTACACCATAGCAGCAATTCTTGTACGTTATCAAGATCTCAAATCTAAAGATCTTGATTGTTCCCACTTTCTTCCCTCCTTATTCTCCACTCATCATTACAGTCACTTCTTTCATTTTCTTGCCCCTCTTGTTCTTCACTGCACACACCTGGCATGTCTCCATCCCTGTGTCCACCAATGATCCATCTATCCCATGCTGTCACTGAAGCAACTGAGCATTGTTGGGGGGAGGAATCACCTAATTGTGCTGACTGGTCTCATTTAAATTCATAACCACAACTGAACTGGACACTGTTGTTGTTCAGTCCTGCTTTATTTCCCGGGTTGTTGCATGCTTATGTGACAATGTCACACCTTCTTATAACCTTTTCAAATGTCTGTATTCACTGATCTATCTTGCCCAGCTTTTTCAACGCATACTTCATTGAAAACATATAAGCAGAAAGTGAAAATGAATTAACTAATCTTTCTTTCACCATATCGACCAACCTAATTGCATCTGTACCCATGTAGTATTCCTTCTCTCCTATTTTGATAGACAAACTATACCTGCTCCTAGCTAAGCCAGCCCCTCCACTTTTGTCACCTCCTCTGCCTTTCTCAAGAACTTCAGTCCTACATTTATGATTCTTTCTCTCTCTCTCTTTCCTTCCCACATCATCAGTTTATTTACTGACTCCTTTTAATCTGCACCCAAATAAGCAGGAGTGGCCAGGTGCAGTGACTCATACCTGTAATGCCAGCACTTTGGAAGGCTGAGGCAGGAGGATTCCCGGAGACCTGGAGTTTGTGACCAGCCTGGGTAATGTAGCAAGACCTCATCTTTAAAAACAAAACAAAACAATGTTAGCTGGGCATAGTGGTGCATACCTGTAGTCTCAGCTACACAGGAGGCTGAGGAGAAAGGTTCTCTTGAGCCCAGGAGTTTGAGGCTGTGGCGAGCTATGACGGTGCCACTGCACTCCAGGCTGGGTGACAGTGTGAGACGAGACCCTGTCTTTAAAGCAAACAAACATGCTGTAGTATTCTCTGTATCCCCTCCAGCTCTCATGCTTTTCTCTGGTTTTTATCACGATACATCTTAGGGCATAAGTTAGCATCACTCCCTCCACTTTCTCTGCTTACCCAGTTCCATCAGGTGATCGCTGCCACCTTATCACTGATGTTAGTCTTGTTAAGGTCACCAGACATCTGCAGGTGGCCATTGGCAGTGGTCACTTCTCAAGCCTCATCTAAGCCTTTCATTCGTCCCACATTTCAGCTCTGTCTTTTAGAACCATTTTCTTCTCTTGGCTTCTGTGACAACACAATCTCCAGATGTTTTTTCCTGACCTTCTTCTCACATCCTTTGCTGCCTGTCCAACCTCGGTTAGTTGGGGTGTCCCAGAACTCAGTGCTGTACCGCTTTCTCTTCCTTATTTCACTAGGTGATCTTATTTAGTTCCATGGCTTTAAGTAAGCCTCCAAAAGTACACCCCTAGTCTTGGGCTTGACCTCGGGATTCATATGTCTAATTGCCAGTGTGGATTCATCTATCTAATTGCCAGTGTAACTCTCTACTTGAAAGACTAGCAGGCACTTCAAACTTAGCATGCCAAACACAGAACTCTTGACACTCACCTCCTAAACTGTCCCCTCTCTAGTACCCTCCATCTTAGTGAGCACCACCATCCAGTCATTCAAGAATCTAACTCCCTCCTTCCCTTAACTGCCACATATAATCCAGCAACAGGTCTCACCTTTCCCATGTGTAAAATACACCCTGATTTTATTTCTTTCTCTCTGTTTTCCTAGTTTAAGCCACCAGTATCTCCCACCTGAACTATTATGGTACGTTCCTGCACATCTTCGTCTGCACTCTCTTGATTTTTTATAATTGACTCTACAGAGTAGCAAATACTGTATTTAATCATGCTCATGTATTCGTATGTCCCATTTCACTTAGGATAATTTTGGACTCTTTGTGTTGGCTCACAGGGCTCTCATGATCCAAACCCCATCTCCCAGTCTCCCTTTCCTGCTCTCCTTAGCATCCTCTCTCCCTCTACCTCCCAGCCATGCTGCCTTCTTCCTCTTCCTCATACCAACCAAGCTCATTGCCACATCAGGGCTTTGGAAGTTCCTCTTACCTCTCCCCTTGTAGATCTCTACAGGACTGGTTCCCCTTTGGCACTCAAGTTTCAAATTAAGTGACCCCTGCAGTCACTCTCTGTCATATCTCTCTGTGTGACAGCAGTTAGAGTTCTTGTTGGCACTTCTTCCCTCAGTGCTCACTCAGTCAACAAGTTTTGTTTTTCTCTCCATTCCTCTCTTTTCCTACTGCCAACACCCTAATAGAAGCCACCTTCCTCTCTTGTCTGGACTGTAGCAGTAACCCACCAGCCATCTCCCCACATTTGTACTTGTTCCCTTCTAACCTGACCCTTAGTAACACAGCTGCCTTACTTAGACGACTGCAGTGGCTTCTCATTGCTCTTAGGGTGAATTTTTATTTTTATTTTCCAACACGGAGTCTCACTCTGTCACCAGGTTGGAGTGCAGTGGCGCAACCTTGGCTCACTGCAGCCTCATCCTCCTGGGTTCAAGTGATTCTCCTGCCTCAGCTTCCCAAGTAGCTGGCACTATAGGCATGTGCCACCAAGCCCAGCTAATTTTTGTATTTTTAGTAGAGACGGGGTTTCACCATGTTGGCCAGGATAGTCTCGATTTCTTGACCTCATGGTCCACCCGCGTTGGCCTCCCAAAGTTCTGGGATTAGAGGCGTAAGCCACCGCACCTGGCCTGGGGTGAATTTTTGAATCCTGAACAGGACTCTAATTCCCTGAACGTTCTGGCTCTGATGTTTCTCTTCAGCTGCACCATAATACATAAGCATTCTTTTGGTTCCTTAAACGATTCACAGCCCATTTCAACTAAGCACGTGCTTTTTCCTTGACTGGTAATAGCACTTTACCTGCTCCCTTTTGTCTTCTTAACTCATGCCCATCCTTCAAGTCTCAGCTAAGGAATCATTTTCTCAAGAAAATCCATCCTGACTATCTCAAAACATCTGGGTTTTCCCCTTCTGCCACATAACGTCATACCATCTTGTACTGCTCATTCACAGTACATTTCAGGACAGAATTTAATTCATTCATCTTTAATGCCATCTTCCTCGCTAGAATGTTTCATCGGCTATAATGTCATGGTAAATGGTGCTGGGGCCAGATTGCCCAGGTTCTAAACCCTGATTCTTTTTTCTTACATAGCTGTATGACCTTAGTTAGGCTTTCTTGATGTAAAATTAAGGTAATTATGATACCTACCGTATAGATTTGTTTTGAGGTTTAAATGAGTTAATAAACATAAAGCATCTAATATAGTGCCTGGCAGATAATAAACACTCAGTACATCATCATGATTGTCATTACTATTATGAGCTCTGGAATTGCATCTGTCTCATTCATCATGGCACATCCAGTAAGTATTTGTTGAATACATAAATAATATTTTTCACGAGCCGATTAAAGTTAGAAGTAACATTATTAAATGCTTAGATGTATGCTAGGCTAGGGGATATCAAAATTAATAAAACATTGTTTTCACAATCAATGAGTTTTTAACTTGGTGAATGAGAGTGAGATACATAAATAGGGTTTCCTCAAAGGGAAGGTCTGTAGTTACGTATCTTTGTGCCCTGGACATTTTCCTAGGAGCCTGATACAGTTTGGCTATGTCCCCATCCAGATCTCCTCTTGAATTGTAGCTCCTATAATTCGCACGTGTTGTGGGAGGGACCTGGTGGGATGTAATTGAATCATCGGGGCAGTTTCCCCCATACTGTTCTCATGGTAGTGAATAAGTCTCATGAGATCTGATGGTTTGACAAGGGGAAACCCCTTTCGCTTGGTTCTCATTCTCTCTTCCCTGTAGCCATGTAAGATGTGAGAGTTTGTTTTGTCTTGTTTTGTTTTTGACAGAGTCTCACTGTGTCACCCAGGCTGAAGTGCAGTGGCACAATCTCGGCTCACTGCAACCTCTGCTCCCCTGTTCAAGTGATTCTCGTGCCTCAGTCTCCCGAGTAGCTGGGATTATAAGTGAGCACCACCATGTCTGGCTAATTTTTTTTTTTTTGTATTTTTAGTAGAGACAGGGTTTCACCATGTTGCCCAGGCTGGTCTCGAACTCCTGAGCTCAGGCAATCCGCCTGCCTCAGGCTCTCAAAGTGCTGGGATTACAAGCATGAGTCACTGCGCCCGGCGATGTGACTTTTTCTTCCTTGCCTTCCGCCATGATTGTAAGGCCTCCCAAGCCACGTGGAACTGTGAGTGCCTTAAACTTCTTTTTCTTTATAAATTACCCAGTCTTGGGTATGTCTCTATGAGCAGCGAGAAAATGGACTAATACAGAGCCTACCCCATAGCTTGTGCACAATGTATAGACACCAAACCGTCACCTGCCTAGCTGTCTCCTAGAGGAAAGAATGGGGCACTCTGGAGAGAACAGAAAGCAGCCCAAGGAAGTGGCAATGAATTTTGCCTTGAAGGACAGGTAAGATTTCAGCAGGTACAATTCAGGAAATGGAGAGGCAGGAGGCGTTCCAGAAAGGAAACAAGTAAAGGCAAGAAGCCAGGAAAATGAATGGAGAGCATGAACCCTCTGATGGTGGAGCAGTGGTTCTCAAAGTGTGGTCATGGGTCCAGCAGCATCAGCATCTGGCCTGATGATTGTTAGAGATGCAAATCGTTGGACGCCCGACCAGATTTACTGAATCATACGATCCTGGTAATCTGTGTTTTAACAACTCTCTGGTTGATTCTGTTGCTCCAAGTTTGAGAACCACTGGGCTAGGGCACTGTGTTCTCACTGGAGATCCACAAATCCCCAGAGAGTTGCAGAGGGATTCATGTGGTGGCAATGACAGAGCAAGTCAAGAGTCAACCCCTCACCACTGCGCCTCACCCAACAGGCAAGGACAACCATGTGTGGGATCAGAGTCAGTGCTGTTGTGACTTGGTGGACACCACTGGATTCAACCTTCATAGAATTTTGCTGGCTTTTAGTTGTTGTTTTTTCATCATTTTTGTTGTGGTTTGGTTTGGTTTTTTGAGACAGGGTTTCACTCTGTCACTCAGGTTGGAGTGCAGTGGCATGATCATGGCTCACTGCAGCCATGAGTCCCTGGGCTCAAGTAATCCTCCCACAGCTTTCTGAATAGCTGGGACTACAGGTGAGAGCCACCATGCCTGGTTAACTTTTTTCCTTTTTTTGTAGAGGTGGGATCTCGCCATGTTAGCCAAGCTGGTCTCAGACTCCTGCAGTTTTTAATTGATATTTTTTTCAGTTACATATTGGGGCTGTAAAGGGGGAATTTTTAAAAACACAATGTAAGGAAAACTAGTGTTAGAATATAAGTTATTGAGAAGCAAATGATAGTAATATTTCTGCAAATTTAGCTCAAGATAATTTTCACAAGTCAGATCCACAAGTCAGATAGCAACATTCTTATAAAGCTTACCAAGATGTCTCCAATGCTTAAAAAATAAACAGAAAAAAGAGAAAAAATATAGTAATAATCATATCTAGTTTGGCTTTCATCTAATAAAAGTGTGTTATTTGGAAAGTGCTTGCAAATAGCCTAAAAATTACTAAAGCAGTCAAATCTTGATGATGTAACATGTAATTAAATTTTAATCTATGTTTTTAATATACATTAGTCTCCACACCACATACAGTGTCATTTTGAAATTTATTACTCAATCATCCTTTTTTCTTACATAATTAAAGTAAATCAAGCAGTATGTGTCATATAATAAATGGGGAAAAGCTACGATTTTAATACATGGAATAGATATTATAGAAATTTTATTAAATGAATTTTGTAATATGGTCTTTAATAATACACTGATCTAAAAAACTTTAAAACCTTTTCAACTTAAAATTACTTTGTTTCATACCATGAAAAATTTTAAAGGAAATTGTTGGCAAATTATTATGAAAAGGATTCATGAGTCATAGAGAGAGGAAAATGCTGGATAGTGCACTGGGTACTTGGGTCTGGGTAGTGGGGGATTGTATTAGTCTGTTTTCATGCTGCTGATAAAGACATAGCTGAGACTGGATAATTTATAAGGAAAAAGAGGTTTATGGCTGGGGAGCCCTCACAATTGTGGCAGAAAGTGAAAGACATGTCTCATATGGTGGCAGACAAGAGAAGAGAGCTTGTGCAGGGGAACTCCCCTTATAAAACCATCAGATCTCTTGAGACTTATTCACACTACCACGAGAACTGCATGGGAAAGACCTGCCCCCATGATTCAATTATCTTCTACCAGGTCCCTCCCACAGCATGTGGGAATTATGGAGCTACAACTCAAGATGAGATTTGGGTGGGGACACAGCCAAACCATATCAGGAGATAGAGGTCAAGGAGAGGTACTGCAGAAAGGTGAGGAAGAAACCAGTCCAAGAGATCTCCAGGTTGTGGGAAGTTTTGAAACCCCAAGCATAGGCGAAGGCTTAGTTTTGGAAGAGGGATCATTTCCTCCAAGCTAAAGGGGAACGGGTACAACTTTGAAACGTTTTTTAAAATACTGTACATGCCAGAAGTCAGAATGCTCATGAAGTTCTCAAAGTCCCTATCTAGAAGATTCTGGAACAATTGCTCTCTTCAACAAAAGTTGCCTGTGTTCTGGATGCCATCACCTCGAGTCTCCTCTGGTACCTTGCTCCACCAGTTATTGCACCTCTCCTGTGTCTTCCATCTTTCCTTTTCCATTCACCTTTCATTAGCAAATGGATGAACACACATTTTAAACCCGTATTAGTCTGCTCAGGCAACCGTAACAAAATATCATAGGCTGGCTGGCTGGAATAACATACGTTTATTTTCTCTCCGTTCTGAGGACTAGAAGGATTAAGGTGCCTTTAGGGTTGGTGTCTAGTAAGGTCTCGCTTCCTGTCTTGTAGACTGAAGCCTTCTTGCTGAGCCCTCACATGGCCTCACATGGCAGATGAGAGAGCCAATGTCCTTTCCTCTTCTTATAAGGATATGAGCCCTATTGGATTAGGAACCCCCCATAAGACCTCATTTAACCTTTTTTTTTTTTTTTTTTTCTGAGTCGGAGTCTCACTCTCTCGCCCAGGCTGGAGTGCAGGGGTGTGACCTTGGCTTACAGCAACCTCCGCCTTCCAGGTTCAAGCAATTCTCCTGCCTCAGCTTCCCTAGTAGCTGGGATTATGGGTATGCATCACCATGCCTGGCTAATTTTTGTATTTTTAGTAGAGATGGTGTTTCATCATGTTGTTCAGGCTGGTCTTGACCTCCTGACCTTAGGTGATCCGCTTGCCTTGGCCTCCCAAAGTGCTGGGGTAACAGGTGTGAGCCACTGCGCCTGGCATCATTTAACCTTAATTATCTCCCTGAAGGCCCTGTCTCCAAATAAAGTCACATCATGGGTTAGAGCATCAACATGTGAATTTGAAGGGTACATAACTCAATCCATAACAAAACTGTTTAATCTGTGTATGTTTCCACTTTTTGTTTTTTTTCATATTTCCTCCATGGCCACATATTAATGTATGTGTCTTAGTTAGCTTGTGTTGATATAATAAATTCCGTAGGATGGGTAGCTTAAACAACAAATACTTATTTTTCACAGTTCTGGAGGCTGGAACTGTGAGACCAGAGTGGCAGCATGGTTGGGTTCTTGTTGAAGGCCCTCTTCCTGGTTTGCAGACTGCCATCTTCTCATTGCATACTTTACCTGGTAGAGGGAGAAGACAGAGAAAGCAAGCTCTTTCTTATCTCTTCTTATAGGGTCACTAATCCCATCATGAAGCTTCCACCCTGTGACTTAATTACCTCCCAAATGCCCTGTCTCCAAGTACCATCATATAGATGAGTACATAGAGATGAGACTGACATTATTATTGAGAGTAAGTTATATATTAAATACACTCAGCTTTTAGCCATTAAAGAATGTTGTGTTTGTTTGATCATTTGCAGATGAATCCCATTCTGTTTTTCACCTTTATTACTTTTCTTGGGGTCGTCACAAGACTGGAAGGGCAGACAGTCCAAATCTTCATATCAACTCCATGGAAACTTGCTCAATGTATGAATAGAAAGGGGACTATCAGTTAGACTGTCAGTCTCCAAGCTTCCTCTCTATCTTGGGAACTCAGATGTCAAATAATACAACTTTCACATTAGGCAAATGCGAATATACTAGATTGTATTTCTTAATCTGTATGTATTTTGATGACTGACACACTTTGGTATTGGTTGGCACACAGAAAGGAAAATTGCAAGACTGTATTCCTGGAAAGAAACAGCTTTTAGGGTTTTCAAAGATCCCCATACAAAAAACTTTAAATACAAAATGCAACACTTAATTGAAAATTCAGATTTGTGAAAAAGAAACAAAGATATATATATATATATATATTCGTATTATGTATTTATTATATATTCTAGGTGATGTATTAATATTTGATATGGTTTGGATCTGTGTCCCTACCAAATCTCATGTTGAACTGTAATCCCCAATTTTGGAGGTGGGGCCTGGTGGGAGGTGATTGGATCATGGGGCTGGTTAATTATGAATGGGTCAGCACCATCCCCTCAGTGCTCTTCTCATGATAGTGAGTGAGTTTTCATGAGACCTGTTTGATTAAAAGTGTGTAGCACTTCCCCTTTCTCTAGGTTTCCTGCTCCATCCACATAAGATGTGCCTGCTTCCCCTTTACCATCCGCCATGATTGTAAGTTTCCTGAGGCCTCCCCAAAAGCAGAAGCGGCTATGCTTCTTGCACAGCCTGCGGAACCATGAGCCAATTAAACCTCTTTTCTTTATAAATTACCCCATCTCAGGTATTTCTTTACAGTGGTGTGAGAATGGACTAATAGAATATTATGAACAATATCTGTCTGAATGTTTTCATATTCTTTTTCATATCAAGTATTGGCTATACTATTTTAAAATATTTTCACTTTTCACAAAAGCTAAATTAGGCTGATTAAATTAAGGCAGGGCTTTTTGATTTTTATTTATAGGTGTCTTTCTTGTTTGAATTATTTTAATAAGAAGATACATGGCTTTCAGAGAGAAAGAGAGAGAGAAGAGAGAAGAAAGAAGAAAAGAAAGCTGACAGTGCCGGTGTATCTGCATATTTTCTATTTTGTCTTGACAACATATGCTGATTATAGAACTTCTTAAAAGGTCATTTGATAAAGTGAAATAAATGACTTGGAAAAAATAATCCTAAGGGAAAATTGTTTTGAACAATTAAATCATAATAAAAATAATTTAAACCACTTTGCAATTAGTCTTTTTATGAACATCTACAACTCCAAAATGATTTTTACAAAAATGAATCTTGGCAACCAATTAATGCTCAGTCTCATCTAATTTATTTGATTTTCTTGAGAGCAGAGAAAGCTGAAGAAGATTTCTAGAAATGATAACCATTTAAGACATTCACACACAATCATATTTTTTGAAGAGCGCATTATGTGAATTTTTATTACAAATAAAAATATTACACCTTTTGTTGTCATCTGAATACACTGCAACAACTTTGGAGTTGTCTGAATTCTTATATTCAAAGCAAATCTACATGGTGAAGCTTATTATTTTCATTTATTAAAAAAGAATATAACAAACTATTTTCAGTAATTGTTACTAACTTTATTTAGATATCACCATCTGCATTTTAGGATTATCTGTACAATAACAATCCCATTGTTACATTAAATGCAAGAACCCCTCTTTTGCTTATCATTTTTATAAGTAAAGCAATAGGGATGAAGTTGCAATAGTACTGGCTGTTAGTGATATTTGCCAAGCCATGTTTCTCTCTCTCTCTCTCTCTCTCTCTCTCTCTCTCTCTGTCTCTCTGTATGTAGTGACTGTAAAGCTAACAATCAGATTTCAAATGTAGATTATGGAGTGTCTCATTATGTGGAAATAGGCTTCTATGAACTCATACAAGTATGTGTGATGTTTAGGTTCACTATGAAATACAGACACAATCTCTTTTATAATCTTTACTGTACATTCTTATGATTCATCAAAAACAACACAAATAATTTAAAACTAAATGTACGCCCTTGTTATTTGTTTCATGGAACTCATTTGATAAAGATTACTAGATCGATTAAGAAAGGATAGACACACAGAACTTAATTGCTAAGATCAATGTATAATTTTAACAAATCAACAACTGCCACTTATTTCTTCAATGGTACCTATGATCAAGAGGTTAATAATAGAGGTTTATGGATATGACTGTTTCCCTGTAGAAGGCAGAATACCAAATACCCCAAATTGCACTGCCTGTGTCTTTCAAGCGCCTACAATTACAAACTAAAATAAAAACATATACAACGCAAACAAACAAAAAGCCCTATGGCTACATTTGGACAATGCAGAAAGCAATGGAAAGGTTTGTATCTCCTTTCTTCCTCCCCTGTCTCCTTATCTCAGTTTTTTTTTTTTTCTTTTAGTAGGGAGAGGAAGGAAAAGAAAAAAAATGGCAGAATCCAAAAAGAAGGAAGGAGTAAGAAGAGGAAAGAGAAATAAGAGGAATTGGGCAAGGCAAAAATAGACAAACAGGTTATTTTAGTCGACATTTCACTTGTTCTTCCAATAAAAGGCATGTCCCATGTTATTTTGCTCATTGCCTTTGTTTCCCTGCTCTCTCCGCTCACTCTTGTGGGCCCATCAGTCCACCACTCATGTCTGCCTGCTGGGGGCCTATGTAGAGTAGAGCCCTGGCAGAGAAGGGCTTGACAATCTTTTACATGAAGCCTGAGTAAAGATCCTTCGGATGTGTGTGATCTTCAAGCATTAGTTTCTTTGAGCCTCTGTTGTCTCTTTTCTAAAATAAGAAAACTGTTGATGTTACAAAGTGCTTTGGAGGAACAACAAAAACAACAGCACACATATCCACAAGTGCACACATACATTCCCGGAACTCACCTCCTGCTCCTTCCTTTAAGCCTATGCATGCATGGCTTTATCTAATCTATACAATGATAGTAATAACTTTGAAAACCAAAATTATATTTGTTTTTTATTATGCAAGTGAAAACAGGCAGTCTGTAGAAAAAATACATTTAAACAATATACCACTCTCAAAATAAACACTAATGATTTTGGTATATTCTTTTAGAGTTTTTCTTCAATGAATATACATACATATATTTTTATCCCAAAACACAGTTGTATATATCGTTCTGCAACTTGCTTCTTAAATGTGACAGTGCAATTCAGACATCCTTTTATATCAATACATATAGATTAATCTTGCTATTTTTAATAGTTGCATACTTATATGCCTATAATTTATTTTAACTCATCCTCTTTGTGGACATTTACATAATTTTCCTTTTTTTGGCTAATTCAAGTAATACTTCAGTGAATGTCTTTGCATATAGATTGTGTTAATTTTTCCGTAGGATAAGTTCTTAAAGTAGAATGTTTGTGTGAAAGGTATACTCCATCCGAAATTTTGATGGATAACACCATATTGCCCTCCAAAAAAGATTACATCTTATTTGCAATATTTTTCATTTCAGTTTTCCAAGCTAGAAACTTCTGGGTCATCATCAAGCCTCTCCCTTTCATTTTCTAGCTTCCTTCCAAATTGTGACCATATCCTGTGTGATCATACTGCAGAAAGGATCTCCTCATTTCATCCCCGCATCTTCATCCTTCCAGCCAGTTTCTCTTTGTTCATGTCTTATAGAAGAAACTTCCAAAAGTTATCCACAATCCATTCTCCTTGTCATCCTGGGCACTTGAGAGAGAGCATGGTTTTCTAAGGCTCTGTGGTATCTACCTGGCCATGCCAATGGAAAGATGAATAAAGGGGCACATGCCTCTTGCAGGCTTGGCCCCTAGGAACCTGCCATTCATATTCTTCCTGCCATTTCATCTTCTGCTGGCTGAATGCTACTAGCTACAAGGCCCTGTGGGAGGTGGAGCTGCACATAGCAGAGCCTGGGTCTCTGAGTGAACATGTCAGAGGGCAGCTACCCCACAGTCTTGAGTGACTGCCCAGAGCAATGCCTCTTGAGTTGAGCTATGACATGGTTGGGTCTATTTGTTACAACAGTTAGACTTCAGTAGCAGAAGCAGAGAGGCCCCATCATCTTTTACTCACACTATGAGAGCAGCCTCCTTGTTGGCCTCCCTAACACCTGCTCCTTCCCTTTTCAGAAGCTCTGCTGCCAGAATAATCCCACTCTGAACTACACTGACTGGTAACTCCCTACTTTAAAGTCTTCAGGAACTCATTCCCTATAGATTCAGATCCAGACTCCTTGGCCTGGAATGGAAGATCCTTTATAACATGTCCACAGCCTTCCATGGGGTATTGGAGGCAGAGTCCTCATCTATCTTGTGCTCTGTGGTAGACAATCCAACATACAGTAGTGAAACCATCCCCCTTCCTTCTCCCCTGATTAAAACTATAAAGTGTATATAAACTGTAGAGTTAATCAGGGGAGAAGGAAAGGGAATAAATGAAAATAGGCCAAGCTTGCGGCACACTCTGCATTAGTCATGAGGTCAGCCTGCTTCCTCATAGTGGTTTGCTGCCTGTTGCCTCAGAATCATGTAGACCCTGTTACAAGATAAAAGTTCCCCTTAACTGATATACAGATAACTTGAACATTACAAAATATTTTTTTCCTTTTGAGATATTCTCTCAGGTCCTGCATACCAATAAAACTACTACTGACTCAGCTGGTCTGAAGAACCCCACAGGAGGTGACACATCAAATAATACAGTTTCCACATCCTGATGATTTCATCCCCTTACCCTGAAAAATCAACAACCCCAATTTTCTAGCCCCTCACCCTCCATATCTCCCTTAAAAACTCCAGCCCAGAATTCCTAAGGGAGATGGATTTGAAGAGGCTCCTCCCATCTCCTCACTCTGCTGCCTTGTGATCATTGAACTCTTTCTCTCCTGCAAGTCCTGCTGTCTCATTGTATTGGTCTCTTAATGCACAGCGGGCATATGAACTTGCTCTTTCTGTAACAGTAGCATTCAACACATACTTGCAAATAAATCAATTCATGTTGTTTGCTTTAGAGACAAATATAATGCAACATCAAGGAGACAGTTTTATAAAAACAATTCATTCGTAAGGTTATTAATTTGTGCTTAGCAATTGCTAAAAATATTGATTTCATGGCTCACCTCTTGAGATGGTAAAAGCAGCATGTTTTTGATAGTGCTGATTTAGGTCCATAACATTCTAAGCCTAAAAGGGCCTTAGAGCTCATCTAGCACAATTTTCTCATTTTGCAGATAAAAATGCTGCATTCCAGACAGCTGAATAGACTCCAGGCTATGAAACCAGTGGGACATAGTCCCAAGCAGGCCAGCACCCAATTCATAGGTCTGTCTGCTTTTTGTGACACCAGGCTGTCCCTAAGGCTAATGGCCCTAGACAACTTGATCTCTGTAGTCTACTGTCTGCTTATATTCAGTTGACTTTGTGACTCCATTTACGGTTCTATTTTTTGGTGCCTCATTTGTCAATTTGGTTTCCCAGTCTTGGTCTAACTGGAAAGAAGCAGGGCCAGTGTACCATGCAGGGGACAGGATGTTAGATCTGGCCTCTTGCTCTGCATTCTTCTGTCACCCATAGAATTTATTGAGCTTTCTCATGTACAGGTCCTTCTTCATTCATCAGAACCAGAGGCTGCTGGTGAGCAGGGAGACATTTTTTCTGACATGGTGGGAGGAATGGCAGGTTTATAACTATAATTATACCCTCCAGAAAATAACTGTTACTTAAAAGGTATACTGTTCTTTGTACATGGGTCTGAAGGCTCAGGGATGGGTACATTTAAAAATCAATAAAGTAGTCAGTCAAACATTCAGCTCACGCATCACAAGCTCACAGGGATTCAGATTTACCAGAAATACGGGGTAGGCACCCTAGTGCTTTGGGCCATGGACACCTACTGTGTAAAGGAACAGAAATGTTGTAAGAAATTTCAAATTGCCCTGCAGTTGTTCAGATTAGGTTCATCTTGTCAGATACCTTTTCTATCCTCTCTGGTACTTCTCCATCACTTAGGGTGCATGGTGAAAAGTTTTCCAGCAAAGTGCTTATTGCACTTCGGTGTTAATCAGATATTGGCAGCCACACACTTCGAAGTGACTTCTACAGGAGTCACTGACAACAGAGTGTAGTGCAAACATCAGGACTGAGGTTGGGAGATTTAAATTCCAGGTTCCAAGTGATTTGGGGAAGAAAGCTTCCATTTTCAAACAGGGTTAATTATGAGAAGCAACCTGAATTGCTACCTTTATGCCTCTTCTTATAACTTAAAAATACAGAATGGTCCTGAGAAAGTTTGCTTTGGCTAGGCAGGATATTTGTCTGTGAACTATGAAATTGCTCATTCATTCATTCATACAGTCATTCAGTTGATACATATTTATTAAAAGTATCCTCAACACCATTGAATATATACTCAATGAGTTGCTCTATGTGGTGGAATTAACAATAATGACAAATCAAGCCCCTTTACTCATGGAGTTTACATTCCAATAGAATAAGAATAATAATATAACAATAAGAAAACATAATAAGCCACAAGAGCTGCATTGGTTATATTTTAGTTTGTTGAAAAAAACCCCTCAAACTAAGTATCTTAAAGCAACAATGGTTCATGATTTCCCACTATTTTGTGGGCAAGAGAGTGAGTCATCTGCCGCCCTCACCTGAACTCATACTCACCTGAACTCATACTTGTGGCTCCTTCGAACTGGAAGGTCAGCTGGTGGCTGGGCTTGGCTGGGCGCACTGAGTGGCCAAGCCCCTCTGACCACATGAGGTTTTGTCTCTGGGTAGTCTTAGGGTTCCGTGGGAGCAAGTACCAAAGAGCAAGTGCTCATTAAGTTTCTGTGTGTGTCATGTTTCCTAATGCCCCACAGGCCAGACAAAGTCACAAAGCTAGGGGCATAGATATGAGAATGCATGATTCATTACGGACCAGTAGAGAAACAATCTAACACATTGGTAATAAGAGGCAGGAAGAAAACTAAAGGATGAGGGAATCAATGGAGAGTGATGGGGCAGTTATTTTAGATAAGGAGGTCAGGATGACTCTCTTTGAGGAGAGAACATTGAAACAGAGACCTGTAAAGTAGGGTAGGGGGGACAAGTGGAGGTACCAAGAGAGTGTTCCAGCCAGAGGGTTAGCAAGTACAAATGCCCTGAGTGGGAACAACAGTGGGCCAGTGTGGCTGGAGGGCAGTAAGCCAAGGAAGAATGTCATCATAGTGGCGGAACCTTGTAAGATCTTGCAGACCATGGTAAGAACTTCGCAAAGTGTTCTAAGATGGAAGGAAATCTGCACATGGCTCTGTTGTAGAAAAGGGCAGAATTTGATTTATGTTTTAAAAGGATCTCTCTGGCTTCTATGTAGAGAATAAACCTTATAAGAGCAAAAGTGGAAGCAGGAAAAGAAGTTAGGAGAAAAGAGAGAGTGAGGTGGTTTGGAATGCAATTATAACAGCGCAGATGGTGAGAAAGAGACAAACTCAGCATATGTTTTGAAATCAGGGCTCACGGTACTTAAAATGGATTGAATGTGGGTTATGAGAGAAAGGCATGAAGGATGCCTTCTAGGTTACTGTCTGACCACCTTGGTGAGTGGTGTTTCTATTATGAGAGAGATCACATTGGCTGGGTCAGGGTGGAACACAACATAGAAGACAGAGGACATATTTAGAAAATGAAATCAACGACATTGCCTCACAAAATTCTAAAGCTGAAAATCCAGGCAACTGACATAATCCCATCATTTTATAGACAAAGAAATTGGGATCTGGGAAAATGAAGGAATTTATTTTTTAAAAAGACTTTCTGTAATCCCAGCACTTTGGGAGGCCGAGGCGGGTGGATCACAAGGTCAGGAGATGGAGACCATCCTGGCTAACATGGTGAAACCCCATATCTACTAAAAATACAAAAAATTAGCCGGGCATGGTGGCGGGCGCCTGTAATCCCAGCCACTCGGGAGGCTGAGGCAGGAGAATGGCATGAATCTGGGAGGCGGAGCTTGCAGTGAACTGAGATAGGGCCATTGCACTCCAGCCTGGGCAACAGAGTGAGACTCTGTCTCAAAAAAAAAAAAAAAAAAAAAGACAGACTTTTATTAAGCCAGTTTTGCATTGCTATAAAGGAATAATGGGACTGGGTAATTTATAAGAAAAGAGGCTTAATTGACTCATGGTTCTGCAGGCTGTACAGGAAGCATGGTGCCAGCATCTACTTCTGGGGAGGCTTCAAGAAGCTTTTATTCATGGCAGAAGGCAAAGTGGCAGCAGGCAGTTCACATGGCGGAAGCTGAAGCAAGAGAGAGAGAGAGAGAGAGGTAGGGGGAGGTGCTGCACTTTATTAGTTTCATCCAAAAGGTGAAATTAGTTTGTTAATAAGTGCCAAATGCTTTAAGATTTCTGAGAAAGTTATCTAGATACTCTGACTCTAATGATTTTTAGGGGGGAGATCGCATTCGATACACACTCAAGAGAATAAGATAGAGAAATGAGGCACTGGCAGGAGGGTTTTGTATTAGTCCATTATCACCCTGTTTTGAAGAAATACCTGAGACTGGGTAATTTATAAAGAAAAGAGTTTAATTGACTCACAGTTCCACATAGCTGGAGAGCCTCAGGGAACTTACAATTATGGTGAAGGCACCCCTTCACAGGGCGGCAACAGAGAGAAAATGAGTGCCAGCAGGAGAAATGCCAGATGCTTATAAAACCATCAGATCTTGTGAGACTTGCTCATTATCATGAAAACAGCATGGGGGAAACTGTCCTCATGATTCAGTTACCTCCACCCGGTCCCACCCATCACACTTGGGAATTATGGGAGCTACAATTCAAAATGAGATCTGGGTGGGAACACAGTCAAACCATTGTAGGTTTGGAGGAGTTGCTTCTTTGAAAATATAGTTGCAGGCACCCATCTTAGTCCTTTTGTTATAAAGGAATACCTAAGGATGCATAATTTATAAAGAATAGAGGTTTATTTTGCTAATTGTTCTACAAGCTGTATAAGAAGCATGCAGTCAGCATGTGCATCTGGTAAGGGTTCCAGGCTGCTTCCACTCATGGCGGAAGGGGAAGGGGAACCAGCATGTGAACTGGTTGTAAAAAAGAGCAGGGCACCTCCCTCCCCTCTCTTTTTTCCTCTGGTGCCCATATGATCTGCACATGCTGGCATCCCTTAGCCTTGGCCATGAATAGATCTGCCCCAGGGTCCAAACACCTCTCACCAGGCCCTACCTCCAACACTGGGGATCATATTTCAACGTGAGACTTGGCTGAGTCATACAAACCATATCCAAATCATAGCAGGACCATAGCTGGTTTGGATAGATTTTACCATTCAAGAGGGCTACCCAGACAAATGAAAGATCTGTGAGCATTTGTTGAATGACTCTTCAACAAAGTTTAGGCATTTTGAATATTTAGGTCTTCTTGTTGAAGCTTGAATATATTCATGCCTTTTGCATTTGACAAAAATTAAGTTGCATTCTCTGAAGTCAGTTGAAGTAAATTTTTGTAGTCCTGTCATTCATTTCCCACTTTATTGAGTACACTACTGGTATTTTTGGTTGTTGTTTTTAAGCTTTCTTTATTTTCCAATTCAAATTGATGTGTATCAGGCTGGTATTTCTAATGTGAATGGACACTCAAAGTTTAGTGTTCAGCGAGGTAGAGAAGGCAAAAGAAATAGGCTGAAAATTATCTTAAATCAAAGAGCCAGGCTAAAAGGAGGCTATGTCAAGGGGGCAGGAGGTATGGTTACTATGAATTTAAATAAGATTCCCCTTGTATAAAATTAGCAGTTCTCCATTACTCAGCACGTCCTCCCCCACCTATTTCCTTCATCATACTTATCGCCCAGAGATTGTTGAAGACAGAAACCTATTATGATGACCTTTATTAGGTGTTTACTATATTCTAGGTTTGTAGCTAAGTGCTTTATAAGCATTACCTCATTATTAGTTTGTCCCTAGAGTCAATGCTTATCTGACTCTAATCTTCCTAGAAGTTAGGGCCCTGGTTTTTTGATATATTCACTATACGACCTTCAGCAAGTCATTAAGTTTCTTATGCCTCAGGTTTATAATTTATAAAATGCAGCATTGATTTTTGTGTATACTACCCTTCAACTTTTATTTCTCTTTAAAAGTTATGACTTAAAAATAATTCCATGTTTGGCTTTATCTAAGGAGATGAGGGCTTCAAGGGAAAAGGACTTTGAAAAATGAAAAAATGAACAAGGTCATTCTAGAAGTTCAAGATTTTGAGAAAAAAAGTGAGGGAATGAGAAGTCTTCCTGGCCGGGCGCGGTGGCTCAAGCCTGTAATCCCAGCACTTTGGGAGGC
>NW_016803270.1:1468128-1495469 GCF_001698545.2 Rhinopithecus bieti | reverse complement strand
TTATTTATTTATTTATTTAATTATTTAATTATTTTTCGAGACAGAGTTTCACTCTTTTGCCCAGCTTGGAATGAAGTGGCATGATCTCAGCTTACTGGAACCTCTGCCCCCCGGGTTCAAGGGTTCAAGCGGTTCTTTTGCCTCAGCCTCCCAAGTAGCTGGGATTATAGACACCTCTCACTATGCCTGGCTAATTTTTGTATTTCTAGTAGAGATGGAGTTTTGCCATATTGGCCAGGCTGATCTCAAACTCCTGACCTCAGGTGATCCACATGCCTCAGCCTCCCAAAGCGCTGGAATTACAGGCATAAGCCACCATACCTGGCCTGGTTTTATTGCTTTGAATGACAAGATTCCCTTATGTGTTTCCTAGTTCAAATTATTTTGTTGTAATTGTTATAATTACTTTGTCCTGTTTTTGGAGGCAAGCATATAGTATTATTTACCAATTAGTTTCAGAAATGTGAGTAGCATAGCTTCTCACATAGGCAGACATTGTCAATGACGATATGGGAGGAGTATTGAAGGATAAGCAGTCCTTAGCCTCTGTGTTAGCCCATTTTCTGTAGCTTATAACAGAATACCTGAAACTCGGTAATATACAAGAAAAGGAAGGTATTTCTTACAATTATGGAGGCTGAGAGTCCAAGGTCGAGGAGCTGCATGTGGTGAGAACATTCTTCATGGTAGGGACTCTCTGCAGAGGCTCACGTCAACTCAGGGTATCACATGGCAAGGGGACTAAGCGTGTTGATGGGCTAGCTCAGGTCTCTCTTCCTCTTCCTATAGAGCCACCGGTTCCCCTCCCATGATAACCATGAATCCACGAATGGATTAATCCATTCAAGAGGAAACAGCCCTCATGATCCAATCACCTCTTGAAGGCCCCACCTCTCAATACTGACACATTGGGGATTAAGTTTCAACACGAGTTTTGGAGGAGACAAACATTCAAACCTTAGTAGCTTTTGGTACAGAATCACCAATAACCTGGGTACTTCCAAGGACAGAATTCCCCGGAAAATCAATTCCTTGGTTTTGGAGATTACTCTCCAAGTTCTCTCCAACTTGAGTTTCCATGGTTCTGTGAGATTCTTTTTTCAAGTAATTCAAGGGTTTTCAGGTGGGTACTGTCATGGATTATGTTTCAAATCTGCCAATTATACTGAACACACAAAAAAGTTTTTGATCCAGATTTTTTTTTTTTTTTGAGATGAGTCTTGCTCTGTTGCTCAGGCTGGAGTGCAGTGGCATGATCTCAGCTCGCTACAACCTCTGTCTCCTGTATTCAAGCAATTCTGCCTCAGCCTCCCGAGTAACTGGGATTACAAGCACACACCACCATGCCTGGCTAATTTTTGCATTTTCAGTTGACACGAGGTTTGACCATGTTGGCCAGGATGGTCTCGATCTCCTGACCTCATGATCTGCCCACCTCAGCCTCCCAAAGTGCTGGGATTTCAGGCTGATTCAGATTTTTAAAAGGTTTTCTTGGGTCTTAGTTTCATATTATGAACAGACAATCTCTAAGACTGAAGTTTAAAAGTTGCACTAAAGTACAGGCTTCAAGTCCAAGTTTACAATTTCAATTTCTCACTTACCACATTTCTGATGTGCTTGTTATTTTATCTATATTCTGCAGAGTGAAAAAGTGCAGAATGACAGTCATTAAGGTCTAAACTGGTTGTTGCTAAGGGTCTAAATTACTGCTGCTGATGATGTAGCCCTTCTGGTGGCCTAGCTTTGCTGCTTTTGGTGCTGAGAGGTAGGGCGAGGGTCATGGGACTTGAAGTGGGAGGCGGGAGGGGGCGTGCAGGGTGTACATCCTGCAGTTTCTGCTTCTGACATTCAGTCTTCCACCTTTGAAACTCTTTTCTGGGTCAGGGGTCACTACTTACTATAGGTAGATGGCGGTCCCAATTCCTCTTTAACAGGCTGGGTGCAGTGACTCACAGCACTTTGGGAGGCTGAGACGGGCAGATCACTTGAGGTTAGGAGTTCAAGACCAGCCTGTCCTACATGGTGAAACCCTATGTCTACTAAAAATACAAAAAGTAGCTGGGCGTGGTAGTGCACACCTGTAGTTGCAGCTACTTGGTAGGCTGAGCCAGGAGAATCACTTGAACCTGACAAGCAAACATTGCATTGAGCCAAGATGGTACCACTACACTCCAGCCTGGCTGATAGAGTAAGACTCCATCTCAAAAAAAGAAAAAAAAACATTTAAGTATCCAGTGTAGATAAGCATTCAGCTTCGTATAGATAGAGAGGCCATTCTCACAGATTTCTTTGGGTCTGCATTATCTTCCCAAACCACAGCCAGTTTTTGGCCCAGGATTTCAAATTGGCTCCCTGAAGTCTGTTTTTCTTCTATGTTGAGCTTGTCATGGAAAAGTCAGTTGTCAATTTTAACATAGTCCCCTTTCTACAAAATCCAACTTAGCTATTTTGTTCTTTTGTCTCTAGTTATTTTATTCAAAGCTACCCATTCTTGATTTGTGGGGACAGGAGACTTCCCTTCTTATTAAAAACCACCTAGTTATCAGTGATTATAAGATCAGCAATTCCTTGAGGACAAGGATTATGGTTTATTCATCATTGTATTTTCACTGATGCTTAAACACTGGACCCATTTTTTTTTTTTTGGTAAGCAAGCTACATACAACCAAAATGGGGCAAGGGAATTCAACATGTAATCCATGTTACAAAAAAAGATTTCCTGAGATTTCCAGCATAGTGAATGTATGTTTCTGTACTTTTCTTCCTTTTCTTCAAGTAATTGCAACCTACTTTCTAGGCTATGAACCTGTTAATGTCAGAAATTGTTCTCTCTCTCTCTCTCTGTCTGTCTTCCATGTTGCCAAGGGTTGTGGACAGCGATATAAATTCCGTAAATGAACAAATGCGATTTTCAAGTCCAGTTAGTTTATTTTCAGAAGAACCAAGTTTTAGTGAATTAAACTTTTATGATCTAGCAAATGCATCACACAAACCAGTTGGGAAAACACCTATAATTTATTCTTCACAGACCTTCTGTCTACATTCTAAAATTTTATTTGCAGTGCCTACACTGATTTGAATAAATTGAAAACCAAGGTTTTTTTTTTTTTTTTTTAAATAAAACAAACGAGGGCTGAACAGTTTTGTAGATTTCGAATTGTAATAATTTTCTTCCCTTCTTCATTCCCTGTTTATCCCATGAAATTAAAATGCAAGATTTAAAATGTGTTGAATTGCAATCATATTTTGTATTCGTTTTAGACTAAATCAGAGTAATTAATAGAAATTCTAAATGGAAATCACCTAATGATATTGGGTTCAAATTTTGTTGAAGTTTATTTAATTTGTATTAATAATTTATCAAATATAACCAGTTTTTGTGAATTATATTAAAACATATCTTTCTGTGAAGTGTTGAGGCCAAGAATGAAACCTTAGATGGAAGACCCAGATTTACTGGAAGCAGACCACAAGTTGTAAGCAAAGGTTTTGGACTCTTTGCTCTGGGTTTAAATTCTAGTCCCAGCAGTTTTCGGAAGCGAGGTTAATGAATCTCTGGGCACCTATGAGAAGGCATCTTTTGAAGTCCTTCTCCAAAGTCAGCCCTTGCTAAGTCCCTGGGGTTCTCCTCTTTGAATAGATGTACTTAGGATTCCACAGGGAGCTATGGACACAGAGGAGAGAAGAAAAAAAAAAGCTAATTTCTTGGGCACGATTGTTTAAAAATAACTTGCAAAAGAAAAGAAACAGAAGGATCAAAAGATGAATACAGATTGAGTATCCCTTATCCAAAATGCTTGGAACCAGCAGTGTTTCAGTCTTGGATTTTTAGGGATTTTGGAATATTTGGATATTTGTGGCACCCCAAATTTGAAATTTTGAAATAAAAAATGCTCCATTGAGCATTTCCTTTACATAGCATGTCTATGCTCAAAACGTTTTGAATTTAGAAACATTGTGAATTTCAGATTTTCAGATTTGGGATGCTCAACCTGGAAAAGGTAATTCCTGCTTCCTTCCACCCCTCATGGAGAAATTTCTTAAAACAGAACAAGCTCTCATGCTCCATTTCTATCACAGTACATATTGTGAGGACATGAAACATAATGTTTTCAGTGTTTGGTTATATGAGAATCAAATAGCTTCCTGGGGAAAAAAATACTGAATTTTGCACAACCCATATGCCACTAATAGGATCGGATGGCAATATAGTAACATGCAGGCCAGTTCTTCATGCTTCATCCAAAAGCCATGCCATGGATTTGAGGTTTGGACACTGAATTTGTCACTGTCTGCATGATCTTAGATAAGTTACTTTATCTCAGTAATGTAGGTGGCATCATCAGCCCACTGTCATGACTGATGGCCTCTGAGCTGACAACAAAAAACAAGTGTACGTGTTTAATACCAGAAAGTAGTCAGTAAATATGTGCACGTGCGTTGTGTGTGGGTCTTACCTGTACCATGAGAGGTATTAGTCTGAGATCTCTAAAAAGGGAGTGCCTAGAAACCAAGCATGGAATTGTGTCAAGCCATCACCAAGAGTGAAAGACGATCAGGAACCAGAGAAATAGCCTCAGAATAGAGTTTACCCACACCTCAGGAGCAGTAACCCCTGAGTACCAGTAAATCCCACTGCTTGGTCTTTGCTCCTCCTCTCTGTCATCTTTTATTGCAGACCAAGCTCATGGACAGGCTCTCATCCCATCACCCTCAACATCGCCTGTGTTTCAGGATTGTTCTGAGAATCAAACAGGATTTACCCCAAACTCTTCAGGGATGTCAGTCAAGGTTAGCGTGATGGAGGACCTATAAGTTTACTTTAAAAGTATTTCTCAAGGGTCATCTTCTATCAAAGGGAGTCTTTTTCAAGTCAGCTTGAGGCCACACAGTATTTTGAAAACATCGTGGACTTTGGAGTAAAAACTAATGTCTGCAATTCGTTCTGTTCTGTTACTTCTGATTGGCCAGATTTGAGATACTTATTTAACTTCTTTGACCCCCTGTTTCCTCATCTTTCAGGAAAACTAAGATAACTGTCTCTAAATGGTGTCACAAAGTAGTAATATAATAATTAATAGCTGAATATGAATAATTCCATTATGCCTTTCTGGTAAGACTCATTATAGGTAAACACTTTGACCTATGTTATTTTATTTGATCTTTATAGAAATGTGGGAGGGTAGTGATGTGCCTACTTTTTTGGATGGCCTGCTAGGTAATTTGTGCCACCCTGAAAGCCAGCCTGATGGACAGGTAGTACAAAAGAAGCAAGAGGGTGTTCAGTTTCCTGCACGAACAGAGTCAGCAACTGACATCCGAGAGCCTTTGGGGCTATTTCATCCTGGGGTTTTCAAGCTCAGCTTCAAAGAGACTGGAGAATGAGGCACAGATGAGAAGATGGGGATCCCACCTCCTCCCCAACTTCGGTTGCAGCAGCTACATTTCTGTGTGTTATAGATTGAATTTCCATGTAAAATTCCAATTGAAGAAAGTTGTAGTCAAGCACTTTCATTTCGCAAATGGCAAAACTGAAGCCGATATTGTGGTTGTGACTTATCCCAAAGTAATATACACATAAACCGCTATGGATGAGGAAAAAGACAGAGGGAAACTAAAAATTCAAAAGAACAAATTTGACTCACAGATTTGCTGACTCATAGTTATGATAGTTATTTCCTCTACCCACGCTTTTTTGACTGATTGAATAAATTGCAATTTTTGTCCTCAATTAACTCACCAGAATATGACATTATTTTAAACTATTGAACCACCTTCTTCATTAAATAGTGTTTTTTGAGAGTTTACTATATATGTCACTGTCTAGGTACTATGAAAGATACCATAAAGATAAAACATTCTACACTCAATATGAATAGAATTCAGATTGTGTAGATGACTCAATCTTATGAGAAGATGGTACCTAATGACAAATAAGTATGACCGTCATTTTTTTTTTTTTTTTTTTTTTTTTGAAAGGGTCTCACTCTGTTACCCAGGCTGGAGTGCAGTGATGCGATCTCGACTCCCTGCAGCCTTGACCTCCTGGGTTCAAGCAATCCTCCTACTTCAACCTCCTGAGTAGCTGTACCACCATGGTATGCACCACCATGCCCATGCCCGGCTTTTTTTTTTTTTTTTAATTGTTAGTAAAGACAGGATCTTGCTATGTTGCTCAGACTGGTCTCCAACTCCTGTCCTCAAGCAATTCTCCCCGCCTCATGCTAGGATTACAGGCAGGAGCCACTGTGCCCAGCCAGCATGGCCATCTTGAAAGGAGAAATTACACAAAACTCGGGGTGCTCTAGGGAAGCTTTATTCAGAAGTTAAGGTTTTAGCTGGTCCCTGAAGAATGAATAATGTTAAAATAGGAGACAAGAAGACACAAGATTCCAAATGTAGAATATCTTCAGTAAAGTCATAGACTCGAAAATCTCAAGACTCCTACTGAGAAGATGAAAACAAAATTGGTATATCTAGAGCTAAAGGTTTATGAAAGGAAGTTGGTAAGTCCTGGAATCACTAAGCATTGAGCAGTGGATCATCAGGTGACAGCTGAGGCCACTCCTCATATTACAGAAGCAGGAAAGGTGTTCCAGGAGCCAGCTCCATCGTCTAACCCTATGGTATGGGGCAGTCTTTCCCTGTCCTGTGCCATCTCTCCGTCCCCACTGGATCAAATTCACAGACAACAAGATTTAACACATCATTTCTAACACTCCTACTTTGTAACTACCACCTCTGCTCAATTCCCAGTAAATTGGAATATACATAACACAGGAAGCAGGAAACAATAGAAAGGCTTTGAGCAGGGCACAATGTCTTTGAAAGATGGATTTGGTGAATATATTTGAACTGGAAGGATCTATAGGTAAATTCAGGCAAGGGGTCTGTGAAGGAATCCATTTATTTATTTTATTAATTATTTTTTTTTTTTGAGATGGAGTCTCACTCTGTTGCCCAGGCTGGAGTGCAGTGGCGCGATCTAGGCTCACTGCAACCTCCACCTCCCGGGTTCAAGTGATTCTCCTGCCTCAGCCTCCCAGGTAGCTGGGATTACAGGTGCCCACCACCATGCCCAGCTAATTTTTGTATTTTTTAGTAGAGACAGGGTTTTGCCATGTTGGCCAGGCTGGTCTTGGACTCCTGACCTCAGGTGATCTGCCTGGAAGGAATCCATTTACATGAACATTTCTTGTGTTCCTATGTGACGTGTGCTGTATATATTATTTCCAATTTAATTTTAAGACAACCCAATTAGGTCGATAATAAGATCCCAATTTTATAAACAGGCAAACTAGGGCACAATGAGATTTAAGTAACTTTTCCAGTCTCAATTCACTAGCAAGTAAGAGCTGGGGTATAAACCTAAACTTTTATAATGTTAAAGCATATCCTGTTCTTTATTCTTTATTTTTAAGTCAAAAGCAGATGGTTGAGTTAATTATTTTCCTCAGTTCAAGACACATTATCATCTTTGATGTGTGCCGGGCCCCTTTGGAAGTTTTATTTATTTATTTTTATCCTTTAAAAAAAATTCCTATGCCTTGTTTTCATTCGTCTCTTTTCACAGCCAAAAAATTCAGTGTGTTTGATGTGTATTTGTTTTTTACATGTGTTCCTGAAAAATGAGTATTATTTTGTGTGCATATATTGTTAATTTATGTAAGTGATATTAATTATGTATCGTCCTTACTTTTTTTTATGAAGGACTATTTTTTTAAAGACTCATCCATATTTCTATGGATGCTTCTAATTCATTGCTTCTAACTCCAACTTCTGCCCTTTCAATTACATACAATTAATTCCCTAAAGCAAGGGGCAGACTCGGGAGACATCATTCATAAATATTAATTAACCAATTAGCATATTAAAAGCAATTCAGTCAACAAAACATTTGTTGAGCACTTACTACCAGACACTGTGCTTAATGTTGAGAATACTGAAATGAATAAAGTTTAAAACCTAAACTTAGGGGACTGTCAGTCCACTAGGAGACACAATCATGGAAATAAATAATTACTGTTTAGTGATTTCTGTGCAGTCATGGGTACGAGCTCAAGAAAGAGGGACAGCACAGACAGGGTGTGATTGTTATTATTGGGGGCACTAGGCGAAATGAATGAAATGTGGAATAAAAAGAATGACCCTTTCTGAGTTTCAAAGAATGTGTAGGAGGAGCATTCCGAGTGGATGGGTGGGGAAAGGGTGTTCTGGGAAACAGCACTTTCGACAAGAATTGTTGCATTCCCTGTCTTTCCCTGGGCTCCTTAAAGTCCATGTCCATCCACAGGCTCTTTAAACAGCAGCCATGTTTACTCTCCTACTTCCTGAGCTGATAGACTTAGGGAGGGCCTCTAGTCCTTGCTACACAGCCATCCCTGATCAGTGCTCCAGCAGCCATGCGCATGTGTGGTCTTGGTTAAACAGGTGAGTTGGTCCTGTATATTATTTCCCTGGAGAATTTGAACCAAAAGATCCAGGCATGTCGCCGTAGCAGTGGTGACCGGAAGTAGAGCTGGGAGTTCTTGATGCCTGGTAGTCATCTGCATGCTAATGAATGAACAAAGAGTGGGTTTCCAAGGAAAGCGAGAGAAGAAAGCCTCCTCTGGGTAAGGAGAAACGCCATCTTGCTTTCTGACACTTTTCTCAGCTCTAGTCTTGGGACCTGGATTTTGCTTCCGGTCTTGAGGTCCATGAGGTTCATCCGAGTCTTGATAATCAATATCTCTTATTGTCAACTATTTTGTGTTTCAATTGCTTATTACCCAATGATGTTGAATAAAGCATGTATTCCAAGGCATACAGACCCGAGAGACTGTGATCTGTTAACAGAGCTATAATCCCCTTGTTATTGACAGATATGAAATAGATGGGTGGGGTTGAAGGAAAATCTGAAGGAAGAACCAAAAAGACTTAGTGACTGATTAGAAATGGCATACACAGATAACCAAATCTGAAGTTGCAAGCTTGGAAGCCCTGGAAGAGTGGTGGTAATATTGATATAAAGCTAGGGAAATGAATGGAGAAGAATTCAATTTTTCAATACATGAGAAGTCTTTGGGAAACATGTGAAGGTCGAATGGTAAATTAGAGAAAGATGAGCTTAGATGCCTGCACCAACCTTAGAGAGGAAGAGGAAGAGGACTCAGTGAAGGGGAGTTAGGAATGAGACCAAGAGTGGTCAAAGATGGGAGTTACGGAAAAATATAAAAAGCAGCTATTGATAATAGTAAAAAACACAATCGAGTTGCCACTAAAATGAGGATTATAGAAAAAAATCAATGCTCAACAGCCCTATAAATCTTTTCATTTTAGAAGTTTTCAGTGCCTTTAATGTGCTTCCCCGTATCTGTCTATGATCACATGGATATTATCTTGGGTAGTAAATTCCTGGTCTATGGGAATTTGCTCTGTTGAAATTTGCTTTATTTAATACTCAATACAATGCCATGTGTACTTACCAGATATGTTTTTATTAATAAGACGAAGAAGGTTCTTGTGCTAAAGTTCTGTTGACTGCTAAAATTAGAAAGTGTCAATTTTGACCTCTGTGACTGTGGGGAGGAATATCTGAAGCCTCAATGTTTAGATATGACATATAATGAAGCCTGTTCTCTATGCATCCTTCAAGTGGTCCCAGCTAATTTGGATGGGGAATTTTGAGGGAATTTAAATTTGGGGATTTCCCATGTGAAGCATCACTTTGCAATCATGTGCTTAGCTAAAAATTCTCCTTTTCGAGGATCGCTCATGCTAGTGACGCGTTGTTAGTTTGGAGAGAGAATAAAGGACAAGTGTTGCCTTTCTTCCTGTGCTGCAGACTTAACCAACTAATTAAATCTACTTTGCTTTCTGGGCTTATGGTGACTTTGTGTAATTCAGACTGGAATTTTGTCACATCCAGAAGATCTGTCGTTGTCCAGGTTACCATGGCAGCTATTTTTTTTTTTCTTTTTGTAGAATTATCCCCAGCCCTTGGCTTCAGTTAACCACATAAGCAGGTGTATTATTAGTTTAATGAAGGGACCCTTTCTGCAGGCTTCTTCCCATGTTGTCAGGTAGCTGTCCAACTCGCATGTTGTTGCTGTGTTTAGTATCTTATTCTCAGCATCCATCTGGAGCTCTTTTACAAAGCCAATAGGTTGCGTGCCAGAGAACATCTTGCTGCCTCGGAAGAAAATTCATCTCTTTTTTTTTTCTTAAATGTGACCCATGACATCACATTGTCCTCCCCAGCCCATCCTGAGCTCTACACTGAGGGGGGGCTTTGTTGCCATCCTAGGCATGCATAGGTATTGTCTGTGCAATGCTTCATTTTGCAAGTCTGTAGCTATAATGCAACATACTCTGGGATCAGTTTCAAACTCTAATGATTAACACATGTTTATTCATTCCAAATGGAGCCACGGCTGCAGTCCCTGCTGCACACATGTTATTGGGGATTTTTTTTTATTGTTGTTATTATTTTTCCTCTCTAGGTTGGTTCTTCACGTGGATCAGAAGCAACCAGCAATGAACTCCTGAAATCTTTGTTTGCTGCCTTTGAGGAACCTTTGTACCCTTGTCGTTTCTCCATGAGGTGTGTCCCCAGATCACTTCCTGGATGGCAGGCAATGGCCGCTAGAAGTTCAGTTTTGTGCCCTGCAATAAGCATCATTCTGTATGCATGCTCCCACAGTGTAATGACAGCCAACTAGTGACAAATGTAGCCCTACAGACTCAAGGCAATAGTGCACACCAGAAAAACACAGATGGGGAAAAAGCAATTTTTGACTGAATCTAAAATATATGGCAGGTAAACATTTAATGACACAAAGGCAGACATTCACAAAGAGGTTAAGAAAATTTAAGGACATATTTTTTGTAAGCGAAAAAAAGTCAAACATAGGGTTGTCATTATAAGCTACTGCAGCTGGCGCTCACACATCCCTGGGAGGTGTCCCAGAGTGGCATGGTCAGGCTCCTGGGCAGAGATGGTAAACTTCTGACCCATTACCCTCACAATGACAGTGATGTCAGCTCTACTCAGTGACCCAGGGAGACAACAGCATTAACCAGTATGCAAAAAATACAGATGAAATTTGGAGCAAATTGATTTATTGAGGGATTACTTTTGGTTAAATGATTTTCCCTCCTCTCTGAACCCTATCCATCCCAACCAAATTCTCTGAGCTAAATTGAAGTTTCTGCAAATGCATCCTAGCAGTGGAGGTTAAAGAGTCACTGTGAAATTTGTTTCATCCCTGAATTTACAGCTCTGTTAAGCAAAACTATATAAAAACCATAAAATGAAAGAGGCTAAAAATAAAAAAGGGAAAAACCAATAACAAACAAGCAATTCCAGCCAACTCTTTTTCCTCTGCTCAAGATGAAATGAAGAAAGCATGGTATGTAATAATTAATGGTAATTTTCCCAGCCTTAATAGCCTACAAATGATCACAGATAAGGGATATGTACATATCCTAATTTATTTCCCTGACCTAAACATTGCTCTCCTAACAGTCACCTCTTCTGAACCTGCTGCTCTCTCTGATATGACAATCAGTTGTAAATCTTGAAAGACAGTTAAGCAGTGATTGTAGTTTTTTATACATAGTACCTAACACATTAGGAATGCAGAGTAAATGCCAAGCTATAATCATTTAAATGTCCTTCTTTATTTATTTCATTTCTCATGTTCTGTGTTTCAATGAAGACTCATGGAAACCCTTGTTTTCGCATTTAATCACGCAGTGCCAGGTGGCCCCAGCCCCAGGCTCAAGACAACCATTAGCAGGTTTTTCTGTTAAGGTGGATTCATTCTCTATATACATTTCTGATTGTCTATAAATAGCATCACTTGTGAGGACTGTTGAAATAATTTGTTGCTATAATTATGGTGACATTTCTAGCATGTTATAATCATATAAAACTGCCAAAATAGGAGGATGCTATTTTGGACTTATTTTTTTTCCAGTTTAGTTTGCGTTTCATGGAATGGAAGAAAAAAATGAGGAATGCCTCTTGTTTAGAGAAGGAGCCACATTACAACAGAAGAGAACAATGACACACAAAAATCAGGAGTACTTCCTTCAGAGAAAGGCAGCTGGATCCTTTGAAATTGACATGGTTTTAGTCAAAAAGAAGAAAAGAAAAATCTCTGAAATATACAATTCCATACATGCAAGAGAAGTGAAGACATGTGATGATATTTTTCCAGCCGAAGGCCTTAGCCAAACCAAAGTCATTTTAATTTGTCATAGGCTTTTACATTTTTGATGACAACATTTTAGTTGAGGAGTCACAAATGTCTGAAAAAGAAATCGCTAAGATGGTTGCACTGTGAAAATCTTTGAAGAAGTCAGTGTGTTTTGAGTTGACATTGTATCTCCACTGTTTTCAAATGTTCACCAATGCCAATTAAACAAAATAAAGATGCATGTTGTATTAGTTCATTTTTATGCTGCTGATAAAGCCATACCCAAGACTGGGTAATTCATAAGGAAAAAGAGGTTTAATTGACTCACGGTTCCATGTGGCTAGAAAGGCCTCACAATCGTGGTGGAAGGCAAAAGACATGTTTACATGGCAGCAGGCAAGAGAGAGAAATGAGAGCCTAGTGAAAGGGGTTTCCCTTTATAAAACCATCAGATCTCATGAGACTTATTTACCATCGTGAAAACAGTATGGGGGAAACCACCCCCATACTTCAGTTATCTCCCACCAGATCCCTCCCACAACACGTGGGAATTATAGGAGCTACAATTCAAGATGAGATTTGGGTGGGGACACAGCCTAACCCTGTCGTATGTATTGATAAAATGCTGTTAGCTAGTAAACAATCACATACTTTGAGGACTGTGCCACAGTTATAGGTGTTTTCAAACTGCTTTTCAAGATTCTAAAATGGCATACTGTATCTACATAAGTTATGTTGATGGACAAAATTAGAAAAATGTCAATGTTTATTTTAGATGCAATTTCTCTTTTTTTTTAGTGCCCAGTGCTGGGACCTACTCATTTGACCTGCCTGATGACACTAAATAGCATCAGTGTCTTTCTTGGCATTGGCTTTCTTGGCATTGATCAGGGTTATAATTTTATATGTGTTTGTAGGATCTTCCCCCATATCTGTACACTCCGAGAAGGTAGAGACCCTGTCTGGTTGGAACACAGTTATATTTTCAGCAAGCTGACAAGCCATGGGTCATTATGAGGTGAACGAATGAATGGTAGAACAGAAAGACTTCCAAATAATCCTTGCTCTGAAATTTACAAGTTTTATAAGCTCAGGCCAGCATTTCCCTTCTTGGAGCCTCAGATTTTTTTCTTTAAGAAATGGCTGACTTGGCTTGGAGGCTCTCCAAGGTTCATCTTAAATTCCAGAAGCCTTCAATTCCACACATGAATATACCGTAGATGCCCTAGGGCTCTACCACTGCCCCTTGTCTGCAAACTGTTTGCACAACCCGCATCTCCATCTCACTGCAGCACAGCATTACCTGGAGATAGCCATCTAGGCCAGAGGTAGACTCCAGATCTTAGCTGGAAGGAGCACTTGCTTTTTTCCAGGTATTTGGTGCTAGGCCTAAGGACCTGCCATTTGGAATCTGCTTACAGCTGCTCTGTGACCTGTGGATTTGGGAACTGTGGGAGTGACGGCCTCCTGCCCAGTGTGGAGGGCTGGGCAGAGACAGTCAGAGGGCAGAGAGAGAGAGAGGAATAAAGCCGTCTCCAAACCAGAGCGGACAGAGCAAGTGGAGACTTTTGGCGGTTCCCAGTCCCTTGGTGAAAGCTGAGGGTTTCCTGACTTTGGGTTCCATAAGGGGGCTTGTATACCCATAGTGAATTTCCCTTTTGCCCTGTTTTTGGATGAAAAGTAGCTCTAATTAGTTTTGTGTTTTGTATCCAGAAACCCAACTAATAACATACATCCATTCTTTTCAGTAGTTAAACCTAGTTTAATTGCTGATTGTGGTGAAGTCTCCTAGACTTTTCAAAGCCTCATTCATAGAAGCCTATACCCAGTATCTGTTGGGAACAGCGTTATCAGCGCCTGTGAGGCACTGTCTCTCTCTGGGGTGAACCGCAATTTAGGCAGTCTTTTGTGTTTCTACATAGCAGGAACCTTATAAAACTGGAGAGGCAAGAGTCTTTGACCTAAGATAAGTCCATAGCCCATTTCTTTGCCCCATTTTTGAACAGGTTGGTCTCGCCTGCTGCTGTTGATCTTTGAGTCCTCCCCTGTACACCTGCCTGGGACGCTCAGCTCTTCTGCTCACCTCTGCAGACCCCCAGAGCCTGGACAGAAGTCACTTCCCTGACAGATATCAGCACAAATCTATGTCTACTCTTGGTCTCCTCTGAACTGCCCTGTCTTCTTGTCACGCACATCCTGACTTCATATTTCCTTTCCTGATCTCATTGAGAGATGAGAAATCGGGTTATGGGTTACCTAATTCCATTAGCTTCATTATTCCTTAGGCATCTCAGTCCCGGAGAGCTAGTGCCACGTCATAGAAGGAGTCAGAAGACTCAGAGTCCACCGGTACTCTGTGATCTTGAACAAACCCCCTTCTCTCTTGATTTGTAAAATGAGACCTAAATTGCATAATTTGTGGGATACTTCTACCTTCACTCTAGGGTCTATTTCAGATAAAATCCCCTCCCCACTCTGAGTTCTCATCTCAATTTCTCTCTTTCTTTTTTTAATTTTTTTTAAACTTAAATTTTATTTTATTTTATTTTTAGATGGAGTTTCACTCTTGTTGCCCTGGCTGGAGTGCAGTGGTGCGATCTTAGCTCACTGCAACCTCTGCCTCCCCAGTTTAAGTGATTCTCCTGCCTCAGCCTCCAGAGTAGCTGGGATTACAAGTGTCCACCACCATGCCCAGCTAATTTTTGTGTTTCTAGTAGAGACGGAGTTTCGCCATGTTGACCAGGGTTCTCTCAAACTCCTGACCTCAAGTGATCCTCTCATCTCGGCCTCCCAAAGTGCTGGGATTACAGGCATAAGCCACTGCACCCAGCCTCGTCTCAATTTCTAGGTGGAACTTTTTCACTGTGGGTCTCTCCGTTTTATTGTAGATGTTTTCAAGTCTCAACTAAGGTTCCTGACAGGCAGAGGGAAGATGGGATGGGATGGGGGAACAGTGCTCTTCAACCTGGAGGGGCCTGGAGGGCTCAGGCCACTCAATACGTACATTAGTATAGTTTCCCACATTCTTGTTCCTGTCTTTTTCCTTGTTAGACAACACCACCCTGGTCTTTTTTTTTTTTTTTTTCTTGCCTTAACTTTGTTAAGCTTTCCACATTCCTACTCCATCAGCATGCTTTTGGCTGACAAACTTGAAGCTTTCCCCTTTTGCTTGCTTTGCAGCTATCATCTAATCTTGCAAGAGATGAGAATTTTGGCATGTTTTATATTAACTTCTTTTGTTGCCACTGTGAGCGCCACCTAATTCTGAGAATGACTTCCCCCAAGCAGCAGGCAGTGAGGCGAGGCTCTGGGGTGACTGGCCTGGCCTTGCCACTCTGAGGCCTGTATTAAAACGTTGAGGGGTTGGTTTCATTCCCTACATTGCCATCTTTTTCTTTTTTCTTTTATTTATTTTTACAATCTAAATTTTAAATTATTTAAAACAGGATCTCTTTCTGTCACCCAGGATGGAGTGCAGTGGCATGATCATAGCTCACTACAATCTCCATCTCCTAGGCTTAAGTGATCCTCTCACCTCAGCCTCCCGAGTAGCTGGGACTACAGGCATGTGCCACCATGCTCAGCTGATTTTATTTTTAGTTTTGTGTAGACAGGTCTCACTACATTGCCCGGGCATGTCTCGAGCTCCTGGCCTCAAGCAAGTCTTCTGCCTGGCCCTCCCAACGTGCCGAAATTACGGGAGTGAACCATCATGCTCAGCTTCGCTGTCTTAATGAGAACCAATTTAGCCACTTTGGCTGAAACCCTCCTCTTCATATGACAGCCCAGCCATCAAACATCAGTTGGATCCAATAGTTGAATATGTGGTCTTCTTCAGTTTCCTAGGCATGGCTGGGTGACCAGAGAAAGAGAAGTGCCCACTCAAGTGTCCACCAATTTGGAATTCTATCATTCATGACTAGCATTTATAATGGGGCAGATTTTGAACGACAAGGGTGATCACACAATTGCAACACATGCTTTCTGTATATTTATGATCAGGGTTTTATCATGCCTCTCTCACTGACTTCCACCCCTGGTCCTTGTCAAGCTTCTAAGAGTTTCTCAGTGCCTTTTCCCCCAGAGCTGAGATCATACCCAAGGAAGGATTGAAAATAAAGTAATTCACTGAGTGGAAAAGAGGAGATTTTCTTATGACTATCAGTTTGCAAAAACAAAATTAAAGGTAATACAGGTTCATGCAATGTCACGGATAATGACAACAATCTAGATAACAGCCAAGAAAAGGCAACTTTATTGCTTTCTTGCAAACAAGCCAAGAACAATAGTTCATCAAGTTTCCACTATATTCATAATGGAGCATTTTATGATCTTCTAAGGAGAAGTTTGATGAAATGCAAGACTGTGCTTTAGATAAAAATGTCAGTTTTCGTTAAAAACTTTAAGTTTATTTGTCACACTTTCTTTCTAAATTCCAGACTAATTTCTTTGGGGCTCAAGTCTCTATTAATTTGCTTGTTTCTTTTGTAACATAAAAGCTGTGACATTTAGACTTAAAATGACCATTGTTTCTGCACTGGATGTTCTTGGCCCATTATTTCCTTCATAATTTTTACTATGGCTGTTGGGGACTCATTCACTTAGTCTTGGCAGTTACTGAATCTTCTCGTCCTTTGCAGCTATAGAGATGCCTCAAGTTGGCAGGAAAGAAAAGGAAGTCTCTATGCCGTTGAATACCAAATCTGGTCTCTATTACTGTGCTGAAGGAGTGCTGTTTGGAATGACATTGGAAACAGCCAAAAAACATCTCCAAGACCTTCTGACGTTGATGGAGAGAACTTCCGACTGAATCCTTGGTGGCCAGGCAGGCAGCACAGCTCATTCTGAATGAGTAGAAATCTAATTTATGTTCAACCTAGGTAATATGTTTTAGAAGACAATTTAAGTCAGAGGGAAAGCCTGTTATGGCCAAAGCCTGAATATTTGTCCAGTCGGCTGTTAATCCAGTCAGCTTTGATGGAAGAATTGGTAACAGGAAGATTGTCCTTTTTGACCTGTTGGGCTGGAATCAGAGAGGGGGACACCCACATGGCCAGAAAGCTGAGATGTCATAGCTAGATAGTCCTCGCAAATGCCACTTTACCAAACAGCCTTCCATTATGATTGTCTGCAACTGAAAATTAACACTGTTACACCTGGTGAGGAAATTCTTTGCAGAGTCATGGGAGTAGTTACCAGCCTGCACTGCAGCAGTTTGGGAGAAGATGCTGAATTAGGGTGAACCTCCAGTAGCCTCTTCTGGGTTTCTTCATGGAAAGGAAGTGAGAGAGCTTCCTGAAGCAGGAGATGGGGCAGGTGCCAGGCAACAGAAGAAAATCAGACTCTGCACAGTGGTTCATGCCTGTAATCCTATAGCTTGTGGAGGCTTAGGCAGGAGGATTGCTTGAGCTCAGGAGTGTGGGACCCCATCTATACAAAAAAAAAAATTGACCAGGTGTGGGATGATATGTATTTGTAGTCCCAGCTACTCAGGAGGCTGAGGCAGGAGGATCACTTGAGCCCAGGAATTTGAGATTGCATCACTGCACTCCAGACTGGGTGACAGAGTCAGACTCTGTCTCAAAATAAATAAAGAAAGAAAAGTCAAAATAGGAAAATCAGCGATTTGACCCTACCAGGCCAGGGTGCAGGAACCCTGACTGGGAACCCAAGAGGCAGTGGGAAAAGCAATGTTAGGGTTCCAAGTCCTTGTGGAATGAGTGCTCTGCTCCACTGCTGGTCTGAGCCAATCCCCTGTGTTCATGGTATCTCTGCTTTGCGTTCTGAGAGCTTGGGTTTGGCAGTGACCTGGATGAGGCAGAGTAGTGGGGCAGACACAGAATCTGGAGACAGGGCTACTATTTGCTTTCTTTCGAGGGAGGAGCACAAAAGCCAAATATCAAGACCTTCCTTCCAATCTTCCATTGTCTGAATTGAGCTGACTCACTGCAGAGTAAACCCAAGAATAGCCTTGGTTTTTCCAGCATGAATGGCTGGGGGCAACTTCACAAGGGTGTGAGATTGGGGAGTGGGAATGGTGCCTGGACATGTGTGAGTATGTGTGAAGACACTGGAGAGTCATATTTACACCGTCACAAGCTCTTCTTCCAGAAAATGATCATGTTTATTATCTCGCCAATTAAACCTGCATAAATGCATGGTCAAGGTAGGAGAAAAATGGAAAAAATGCACAGTTCATTTCATCCTGTGGTGCTGTTTACTCTACATGAGATATTATTAAAAGAAAAAGGTGGTAAAGAGGCAGAAAACTTCCCTGTAACACCCACAGGTCAACCAAAAGAGTCTGGTGTGATTTTAATCTCAGCGATTTTTGAAATTTAGTGATGAAGAGAAATGCCGAACCCCCTTTCTGGCATGTTAAATAATGATAATATATGCTTTAAAAACTCATTATAACCATTAACATGAATAACTAGTGATTTCAAATTTGAGTTAAATAGTTAGGCTGCTACATTTATGCTCTTTGGGTGTTGGAATATAATTATTTGAGGAGTAAATTGAGACACATCGATCGGTCCCAGAAATAAATAACAGACTTGCTTGCAAAGCCAAAATTGGAATGGAGAAATGAGAATTCTTAGAGAAAATATCTGTTGTATGAATGAATGAATAAAAAGTAGATATTCCACACACTAATTACAGGAAGATTTCAGGAAAGGATTTGATTGAAGTTTTTAAGACGACTATGATGGTAATAGATGATTTTAAGAAACACTTTTGCTTTTGTTTCTTGTTTTATGATTTCTAAGATTGGAGAAGGAGTTTATTAAAAGGACAAAACGTACTTTTATTATTTAGTAATCTTCTTGATTTGGACAAAAACTGATGTGAGGCTACATTTCTTGAAATAAAAGGAGTATGTAGGATGCATTTAAATATTATCTCAAGTATCTATTACTTAGGTATTAAATAAAAACAAACCCACTGCAGTATCCTTCCTTCCTAATAGACAAATCCTTAGTAGTTTATGTTGTATCTAGAGAAAGTGGAATTTATCATCAAAGCTAAGCAAATCAGTAGCTCTTTGTTTCGTTACAAAGGTCACCCTGGATTTGGTGGTGTTGAATACATTTAAACTTCAAGATCAGTTGGATACATATATTTTAGGAAAAAAGAAAATCCTTTCAATTAAAATTTTTTACAGTGTAAATGTGTTTTGAGTGATTTAAGTCAGACCCCAAAGGTTGATTTTAATGTAGTTTTTTTTAAGGATTTCATTGATGTACCAGTTGAGGATACTTTTGGCTGAAAGTGCTATTGAGATGTTAGGAAAATATCAAGCAAGGTGAGCAAAATAGCCAACTCGCAAGCAGTATTCAGAAGGTCTCACCAAAATAAAATCATCAAAGAGAAACTTTGAAATGCAATGTGGAACTGAATGCAGGAGGCATTTTCAAAGGCTTTCTGCCTTTGGACTCACAGACCACCAAAAGATTAGCAAGATTCTGATGTACAGGAATGTTAGGAAGTTTCTGGGCTCACTCATCCCTCAGAGACTTAAAAAGATGACAAAAATTCAAACTGTCAAACCATTTTGTAATATAAAAAAGAATCCAATCCACCCATGCTTGTAATTTCCATAAATTAGCCTTGTAGACCAGCATGGTGTTTTGTAACATCGTGGAGCAATGCATTATACAAATTAGACAAGGGCTCTGGCCAAGAACAGTTTTAAGGAAAATGACAGATCCTTTGCTGTTTCTCACACACTGAGCTCAGATCTTCTCTGTCTGACTAGAATCACAAAGAGGAAACTGAACATTTTATCCAAAATATTATTGTAAAACAGTGCTACAAAGGCCCTTCCCAAGAGACAGATCTTGCAGCAAATATCAGCAAGACAGGAGGAAGGAGAGGGTCCTCATAGCCTCCCGTCTCTGTCAATAACAGGCGGTCGGTAGGACTTGGACTCCGAAGGCATAGGCTGGATTTGCAAATCACATTTTCAAAGGAGCAGGGAGATACAATTAGGAAGATCAATGTATGAAAACAGCACCTGAGGCTGCTGGAGTGGACATGCAAAATTGTGCTGAGGATTCAAGAACCATTCCGACATGGCTGTTAGAGACGCTGAAATGTGATTTTTTAAAAATTTTGCCATTTCTCCACCAGAACCCCTAGCTCTTATCAAGAAATCACCTCTCTGAGGTTCTATTTCCTCCCTTTTACTCTCCCCTCTTCCTCATCCTCACTCTCACCTCCATACCTTTGCATACTGTTTGCCTCAACTAGACCATCTATTCCCCATGCCTTTGGATGAATTCTAACAATCAACAACTATTCACTATATGCTATGTGCAAGACATTGTGCTTGACATTTAGAGAATTCAGAGATCTCCAAGACCCAGCCACTTCCCTTAAGACGTTGAAAATCCCCTTAAAAGGATAAAAACCAAAATGTATAAGAGATAACTAGAAACGGATACATAAAATCTCCAAATGTGCGGGAGTGAGACAGAAACTCAGAAGAGAGGCATTATCACCTGGGAAGTCAAGGAGACTTCATGGAGGTGGATTTAACTACGCCCTGAAGGCAAAGCAGGATTCAGGTAGGTAGAATCAGATAGGGCTGGGGATGTGGGCTGGCATTTCCCACAGGAGCTTGAAGGAGCAAAGGTAGGCAGGAAGGATGAAGAAAAGAGATTGGGAGAGATGCGTTAGAGAGGTTCAGGTGTCTGGAGCAGTGAGCAACTTCCTTGTAGGGCTAATGGACTAGCATTTTTACATTTTGCTGGGTTACCTAGTAAGTGAAAGGGAGTTGTTAGAATGAAGGGGTGTTTTAAGAATAATTTACAGGGCCCAGTGCAAAATGAAAAGCAGGCCCCTTATTCAAAAAGCAGAGAAAAAAGTTTGATGAAGTTCCTAAAATAGAAAGCGAGTATCTTTTCTTCTGCTGTCTCTCTCCACCTATCACTTTGTTGTTGCTTTTGTTTTGTTTCGCTATTTAATGTCAATTTCCTTGGGCACAAGACACTTGCAGGAAAAGTGTAGTCTCCCATGGGTACCTGGGGACCCCACTCCGCCCCAGTCCAGTGTGCTTTGTCCTGGCCGACCGCGGGGAAGTTGAGCCAGGCATCTTCCCTCCCCAAGGTGTGCCGCTGCGACCCATGGCAGATGAGTGACCTCAAGGGCGTTGCACTTGGATGTGCTGGGTACCTGGATTGGGTCAGGTAAGAGACTTGCCCCTGCTGAGCTGCTTGTCCAGGGCTCTGTGATACTAGCAGTCCAGACCAGGGACGGCAGAAGCCCTGAGACTCTGCAGGGCCCGTGTCCTTCCCGAAGCCTGTGCCTACCCACTGTTGGGAGAGTAGGGCAATGGCTATTGCTGCAGAAGCAAGGAAGAGGAGGTCAGTGGAATGCAGGGAACCAAGCACAGGGGTCCAGGAACCCATGAGGGGAGACAGAAAGCTGCAGGGGGGCAGGGTTGTGTGTGAGCTGAGGCTCCAAGTCCCAGTGCATGCTCCATTGTCCCACCAGACTTCAGTCACAAAGCATAAGGTCAAGGTAAAATTGTTCAGGATTCCAAAGCAGTGATCACAAAGCATTAAACCCCAAATGCCTGAGTTTGAGGTCACCTGTGACTGTAGCAGCTGCATGCTGTCAACCTGGGCTTGGGAGCAGCAGAGAGACCTGGGAAGGGTCAATGCCCTGGCACGGGTGTCTGGGTGTGACACAGGGGTAGCAATGGAGTGGGAAAGAAAGTGACCATAAAAGCAGGGTAGGGGAATCTGTGGACTGGAGAGAAAAATAAAGCAAAGGCAATTACTGCATTTAGGACTTACGTGATACAGAAAAAGATGACACTCTAATATAAAAAGGAAACGAAGCAGAAGTTAGTTCATTTCTGTTTCAATTTTGCTTTGTAGGTAGGGTTTGAGGAGGGGTAAAGATACAATGTTCCATTTTGGACATAACAAGTCTGGGTTGGGAGCAGTTACTTGGAGGAAGTGTCTGATAGGCAGGTGAATACACTCCAGGGAACTTGAGGGAAAGGTAGGGACCAAGACAAAGATGCCACAGAAATTTGCCCAGAGAGGAGCTTCCAAGAAGTAGATGAGGTTTTTAAGAGAGAAAGGACCAGGAGGGGAGGAAACTCTTGCATAAGGCTAAGAGAGAGTGAATCTTAAAAAGGAGGCCAATGGAGTCAAATAGCCCAGAAAATCCTGAAGAATGAGGACAAGAAAATAATTCTTATTTATAATTCCCGAAAGTGTTGTTTCAGTGGCATAGTTAAGTGGCTGACTGAGTGCATGGGAAGGCTGTATGCAAATCATGACTCTCTGGCTGAATTGTCTAGGATGGACAGAGCAAACAGGCTTTGGAAGCAGAGTCCAGATTCAAATCTCAATTTGGACTCTTGCTAGTTGCATGGTGTTGGGCGAGCTACCTAATCTTGCTAAATGCCATTTTTTCTGGCCTCTGAAATGAGTAGATAAGTGGGACATTCATATAAGGAGCTATCATACCTGGTTAATTTTTTGTAGAGATGGAGTCTCACTATGTTGTCCAGGCTGGTCTTGAATACCTGAGCTCAAGTGATCTTCCCACCTCGGTCTCCCAAAGTGCTGGGATTACAGGTATGAGTCACCATGATCAGTCAAATACACATTCTTTTTTGTTTTTTTTTTTTTTTTGACAGAGTTTTGCACCGTTGCCGGGCTGGAGTGCAGTGATGTGATCTTGGCTCACTGTAATCTCTGCCTCCGGGGTTCAAGCAGTTCTCCTACCTCAGCCTCCCAAGTAGCTGGGATTACAGGCGTGCACCACCACACCTAACTAATTTTTGTATTTTTAATAGAGATGGGGTTTCACCATGTTAGCCAGGATGGTCTCTATCTCCTGACCTCGGAAACACACATTCTTTAAACTAGGCACATGACTGTTCTGCTAAATATGATAATTCCCAGCCTCCCTTGATGGTAGATGTGGGCATGTGACAAATTTCTGGCTTATGGGAGATTAAATAAAGGGATATGGGCAAGTTTCTGTTCTTCCTTTATGTTTCCCCTTCCTGATGGCCAGAACCCGCATGGGATGGCTGGAACTGATCCAGCAGTCTTGGGCCAGGCAACAGAAGTGGCAGGGTTGAGGCTAATGCAGAAAAAAGACAGAAATTGCCGGAATCTGCTACCTGGTAGGGCTTCCAACCTTGCCTATATTTGGACTATTCAATGAGAGAAATACTTTTTTTTAAATTTAAGTCACTGGCGTTTTTGTTCCCTCCATATAACTGCACTTGTATCCTAAGTAATAATACACTTGTACACATTTAAAATGGGAGTATAATACCTTCTTCATACAATTGTGAGAACTGAGTCCTCTCTAATCCATAAAAAACACCAGACCCATTACCTACCTCATTGTAATTACTTAATCAATGTTTTCTGAATACATGAACATTATGACCAGAGGACACGGCTGATAGAGAATTGCTAAGGTATGTATGAGAAATGGTAGTGGGAGTTACATTGTTGGCTACGTTGTAGATAGATGTTAAAGGATTTGAATTTTATTCTGCAGGTAGTAGCCCCCAGTTGTTAGTAACATACAGAAATTGAGGACATGCCTGTGCATTTTGATATAAATGGAAAATTCAATATTTCTTGAGCTCCTATTTGATGTCAAGCATTGGGAAAACAAAGGTAAATAAACCACTCTTTGTCCTTAAGCTTCTTGCTCAAAGCAATCATTATATATTATATTGTTTAAAAGCTTGGACTCTAGATCCAGAATGTCTGCTTTTGAATCTTGGCTCTACTATTAACTAGTTGGTGACCTTAGCAAATCAATTCACTTATCTTTGTTTCATTCTCTGTAAAGCAGCAATGACAACAGCATCAACTTTATAAGGTTATTATAAGGAATATATGAGCTAATACCTGCAAAGTGCATAAAACAATGCCTGATATTAAGCGCTCAGTTTCTGCTAGCTATTATATCAGACAACTATGGCTACATAAGAAACCGCCTTAAACTTGGTAGGTTAAAACAACAAACATTTATATAGTTCACAATTCTTCAGGCTGGCACTTTAGACTGGGCTTAGCTGTGTGGTTCGTCTAGTCTTGGTTGTGCTCCATTATATGTCTGCAGTTAGCTACAGGCTGGCTAGGTGGCTCTGCTTTCAGGGTTAGTGAATTTCTACAGTCGTAAGCTATGGGGTGACAGTGACAACTAAGTCATTTGTCTCTCATACTCTAGCATACTTGTCAACTTTTTTCTCATGGTGGAGGCAGGATTCCAAGAGAAAGTAAAAGTGTGAAAGGTCTTAAGTCCTAGGCATAGAACCATCGTAGCATTACTCCCTCCGCATGATATTGGTAAAAGCAAATAGCAGATTCAACCAAATCCAAGGGAAGAGCAACAAAGTCACATTGCAAAGGATGTGGGCACAGGTGCATAGGTGTAATCAATTTGTCTCAGGCTGTCCTCTGGTCCTAATTATTCACATCCCTTCTACATGCAAAATATGCTTGCACCCTCCCAAGACCCTCAAATTCTCATTCAATTATGGCATCAAACTCCATATCAATTCTTCACATGTCTCCTTGGATGTGATGCATCTTGATCTGGGGCCTGTGAAATATAGAGACAAGTTAGTACCTGTTCAGAAAGACCCAACATACAATGACGACACAAGACACAGGACAAGTGCAGTGAATGCTCCCATTAAAAATAAGGAGGAATAGGAGATACTAGCAGTAACTGGTCCATAGCAATTCTGAAATCCCACTGGGTGGGAGTGGGAAAAAGGGTGTTCATTCTCTAATCAAACCTTGGTTCTGGTCCTTTGGAGTGGTTCCTTGGTCTATTTTTCTGCAAATTTCTTCTTCCACCTTCTGGTTTCCTAGTTGTGCCCCCTGAGATGGTTTTCTTTTCTCATCACTCTTCTTGGCTACATTTAAATAAATGGCCCATGTTAGCAGATAAATGGCTTTCTTAACTTGCTTATGTGTATTGAAAGTAGGAAGCCCAAAGCCCTTTGTACATTTTGAACAATTTTAGCCTCTTTTAGTCCAAGCTGGCCATACTTTTTTCCTGTGCAATTTCCTAAACAACATAGTGGGTTTCTTACTAATCTGATTGTTTTACCCACTGCAATGGGTCAGATGCCAACACCACAATTGTTTTCTTGACCTGGCTCTCTAGATGTACTTATTGCTACATTGAGACTAGGTTTTTGTGAAATTATGACATTAATATTCCAGAAGTCTTTGGTCCAGACAAGATGGTCTACTTTAATTATTTCAGAGGCCTCAACAAGAGATCATACAGCTACACCCTTGATTTGATCTATGTCTTAGTCTACATTTTACTTTGAGAATCTTCCACTGGCTGAAGAGACTAGAAATGAGTAACTGTTACATTTTCTAATCCAGCAAGTCATTCTATTTACAAATTGGCCAGTTCTTTCTTTATCTCATCTTTCCTTGGTGTTCGCTGTCATATGCAGCAAGAAGCAACCAGCTAACACTTTCAACATTTTGCCTGGAATCTCCTTAGCCAAATGCAAACATTTGTTAGATATATTTTTATCTTCGTATCTTATATCTCTGTCTCCGTATTGAAATATCTATATATCTTGCTGCAGGTGAGAATTATCTTTGAAATAACAGCATTATTGAGAAATAATTCACATACTATAAAATTCACTGTTTAAATTGTACAATTCAGTGGTTGTCCAACCATCACCGCTATCAAACTTCAGAAAATTTTGTTTTCCAAAAGGAATTCTGTACCCATTGGTAGTCACTCTCCACTCCTCCCTTCCTTGGGCCTCTGACAAATATTAATCTAATTTCTATTTCTATTGATTAGCCTATTCTGGTGATTTTGTATAAATGAAGCTATACAGTCTACGGGCTTTTGTGACTAGCTTCTCTCAGTTAACATAGTGTGCAGGGCCAACAGTTTCACAAGTCCTTTTGCCATTACATAAAGCAGGTTGCCATTTTCTGGCTTTAAAACAATTTCCTCACCATTTCGCCAGACTTTGCTGACAGTGTGCTTAGGGCCTCTCCATCCTCCACCCTCTGACTGGTTCTAAAATCAATGCTGCACATTTTCATTCTTGGTCATGTCAGCATTCCATTTCTGGTACCAATTTCAGGATCATTCTTTATTACCAAAATCATGTTGTTTATTAAAAAACAAACAAACTTCAGTGGCATGCAATAATAATCATTTAGTTTTGCTCATGAGCCTACAGGTCAGTTGGGTGATCCTTCTGGGTGTGATTGGCTCAACTATGTATCTGATGTTAACTTCACATCAGATTGAGTTCTTCTGACCTCTCTTGGGTATTGACTCACTGTGGACTTGTCTGTCATGGCCTCACAAGGACAACTGGGCTCTCTTTCATGTGGTCTCTTGACCTCCATAGGCCAGCCTGGCTCCTTCATATAGTGGCTGCACAGAGCTCCAAGAGAGGAAGCAGAACTACATGAGGCCTCTCAACGCCTAGAGTCAGAACCAACATGCTCGCTTCTGCCCTACTATGTTCGCCAAAGCAAATCACAAGACCAACTGAGTATATACAAGCACATGCATGCACACACATACGCACACACACACACAGAGAGAGAGAAAGAGAGAGATATTTATGGTAAGAAATTGACTCACATGACCATAGAGGCTAAGAAGTTCCATTACCTGCCGTCTGCTAGCTGGAGACTCAGAAGAGCTGGTGGTACAATTCCAGTTCCAGTCTGAAGGCCTGAGAACCAGAAGAGCAGATGGTGTAAATTCCAGTCTGAGTGCAGGAGACCAATAACACAGCTCAAAAACAGTCTGGCAGAAAGAGAGTGAATCCTCTCTTACCCCCCTTTTTTCTCAGTCCCTTAAATCAAGAGCCTACAAGCGTTGTTGTTCGTTAAATTTTTAAAACTTTATTTTGAAATAATTGTAATTGTAATGGGATCTAATTAAACTAAAGAGCTTTTGCACAGCAAAAGAAACTACCATCAGAGTGAACAGGCAACCTACAGAATGGGAGAAAATTTTTGCAACCTACTCATCTGACAAAGGGCTAATATCCAGAATCTACAAAGAACTCAAACAAATATACGAGAAAAAAACAAACAACCCCATCAAAAAGTGGGGAAAGGATATGAACAGACATTTCTCAAAAGAAGACAT
>NW_016803270.1:1418595-1467132 GCF_001698545.2 Rhinopithecus bieti | reverse complement strand
TATATATGCAGAGGGTAGCAATATCAATTACTTACTTTTGATATATATATAATCAGGGTGTAGCAATATCAATTTCTTACTTGTGATATATATAAACATATATATTTATATATATACATATATTATATATATATACATATATTTTATATATATACACATATATTTTATATATATACACACACACAGAGAAAGAGAGAGAGAGAAGAGAGAGAGAGAGAGACAGGGCCTCACTCTGTTGCCAAGGCTAGAGCACAGTGGTGCAATGTCAGCTTACTGCAGCCTCAACCTCCAAGGCTCAAGCTATCCTCCTGCCTCAGTCTCCCAAGAAGGGACCACAGGCATGCACCACCATGTCTGCTAATTTTTGTATTTCTTGGTAGAAATGGGGTTTCACCACATTGCCCAAGATGGTCTCAAGCTTCTGGGTTCAAGTGATCCTCCCGTCCTGGTCTCCCAAAGTGCTGGGATTATAGATGTGAGCTGGGATTATAGATGCGAGCTGGGATTATAGATGCACGCCCATCCCACTCTGCCAATCTTATTCAGATTTCTCCACTTTCACTTGCACGTATTTATGCATATGTGTATTTAATTCTGTGCCATATTGTCCTAAGTGTAGACTTATGTGACTACCATTACAGTCAAGATATAGAATAGGTCCATCACAAGGATACCTTGGGCTACCTTTGATAGCCACAGCCACTTCTCTTCCCTTCCCACCGCCTAGTTCCTGGCAACTAACTACTACATGTTCTTCATTTCTATAATTTGGTTATTTTGGAAATGTCTTATGAATAAAATCATGCAGCTTATAACCTTTTGATATTGGCTCTTCTTTTTTTGAATAACTCCCTTGAAATCCAACCAAGTTGTGTGTGTCTGTGGTTTAAAGCTCTTTTTTCTTGCTGAGTGGTAATCACAGTATAGGTGTACCATAGTCTGTTTCACCATTCACCCACTCAGAAACATCTGGGTCATCTCCAGGTTTTAGCTGTTAGGAATAAAGCAGCAACAAACATTTATACACAGGTTATTTTGTGAACAAGAAGTCTTGATTTCTCTGGAATAAATATCCAGGAGCATAATTGCTGGATCTGGGGATGAGCATGTATTTAGTTTGATAACAAACCATCCTACACTTTTCCAGATTGGCTGTGCCATTTTATATTCCCATTGGTAATGCAGGCGGTATCCAGTTTCTCGGCATCCTCATCAGCATTTGGTATTTTTCATTTCTGCCATTCTAATAGGTGTGTAGTGATATCTGATGTGGTTTTAATTTGCATTTCTCTAATGACTAAAGATATGGGGTGCACTTTTTATGTACTTATTTGCCATTTATATATTCTCTTGAGTGAAGTCCTTGTGTGTGTCTTTTGCCCATTTTCTAATTTGATTGTTATATTCTAGCAGTTTTTCATTCCTAGTCTCTTGTTTAGTCATCTTCCCATAAAGTAACCTAAATCTTATCTTGTGTATAAGAGATTTTTCCATGGAAGAGAATGAAAAGTCTTATTAAACCTCCAATACATTTTTGGATAGCTTATTCACATTCTGCATGATAAATTGCTTTATCAGGAAAGCAAATAGAATTGGTCCTACCCAATAGTTTTTCTTCTTAAGTCACCAATTATTTCCTAGTCTCTTCTGATACTATACAGGTGCTAAAGAGGAATTATTTGCTTAAGCTGGTCCTACAAGACCTGTGCTTATGCAAAAAAGTTTAGTGTTAAGCAGCACTAAAGTTTGTTGTTTGTACATCTGTAAAAGAAACAGTTGGCCAAGCACTTAGGTAGCATGGGAGGTAGGGACCACAGTAGTATAGTTGTGCAGTTGTCTGTGTTTGATTTGTAACCAGAAAAACCTTCTCACTCAGAAAAAAAGCAGCTTTCAGCGCCTGGTACTGCTGATCTCCTCTGGTGTTTTCTGTTAAATGTGTCCTAGATTTGCTAATTGTGTTTTTTGTTTAATGAGTTCAAGAGGCAGGCATTTATTGCATCCCTCGCTAATAAACCATAACTGCTGATTCAGCATTTATACAAAATGTTGAACAACAATACAATCAAGTCTTAGTAATTAGTTAATTTAGGGAACTAGGAAGAATTACTAGACTCTTGCTAGAAATTATACGAGAATTTTTTTTCTGCTTTTCCCATGCTAACTTATAGTAACCTCCCTTTCTCCCTTTGCACAGGTTTCCTTTCCAGCACAGGATGCAACCTATAACCTAAAGAATTGTATAAGGCTTTGCTACTGTTTTTTTTTTTTTTTTTTTTTATGGAGTCATGCTCTGTCACCCAGGCAGGAGTGCAGTGGTGTGATCTTGGCTCACTGAAACTTCCGCCTCCCTGGTTCAAGCAATCATCCCACCTCAGGCTCCCAAGTAGCTGAGGTTACCAGCATGCACTGCCACATCTGGCTAATTTTTGTATTTTTAGTAGACATGAGGTTTCACCATGCTGGCCAGGCTGGTATTGAACTCCTGACCTCCAGTGATCCACCTGCCTCAACCTCCCAAAGTGCTGGGATTACAAGTGTGAGCCACCATACCCGGCCTACTTATTTTTTTTTTAAAACAAAAATAATCAAATAAATATACATTGTATACATTGCAAGCTAGTAACAAGTCTTGCGGAAGAATAAACGCATATTTTAAAATGCTATAGTAAAAAATACCCCACAGAGCAATGCATGAAGTGGGTTGCAATAAATACCAAATTCAGAAATCAGCTTGTGTCAAGAAGAAATGATTGAAGAGAGCTGACACGTACTGAAATATGGACTAGTCTAGAGAATGCTTGAAGAAGGGAATCAAAGCAATAAATAAATAATCATTTGTATTATTTCACCTTCTTTGTAAATGATTAATTGATTAAAGGGGAGACAGGGTTAAGTAATTCAAGCCCCCAGCATCAATCAGAGGCTGAATTCTAGCTTGTGAACTACAACCTGGTATAGAGAGCTCAAAGGATTTTTCTGGGTTGTTTCTCCCAGGTCAATCATTTCCAGTTTTGGAAGCTCTGGGGTTGCTGGGTCTATGTGGGCATTTGTTCACCAGTGAAGCTGTCCTGGAATGGGTCCAGCACCTGGAGCAGGCTGGTCACCTAACACCCTGCGCTGAGCACTCATGACCATCATGTGGGATGCATGTGTGAGAAGCCCTCTTGGTGGCATAATGAAAGATGCTCTGTTTGAGAGAGGCTAGGTAAAGGCACATCTAGTGCTGGAGAACTCGGGCGTATCTCTCTTTTCGTTCAGCATGTATTCATTGAGTGCCTTCCACAGTCCAGTTCTGCACTACGTCTGCAATACAGGAATGAAAAATCCCTGCTCGTAAAAACTCATGTGGGAGAGAGATTAATAACCATCAACTACAATAGGACACAAGTAAGTCTTATGATGGCGGCAAGTACATGTTATTACTCCAGTGCAGAGGAGGTCTGCTTCATCCCGGTGGTGGTAATGGGGTGGGAGGGGTGAAGGAAGCGCTCCTGAATGTAGTGAATTCTGAGATGGGTTTTGAGGGTGAAATAGGAATGTGCTCAGCAGACATAGGGAGGGGGTAGATTATGCCAGACAGGTGCAGGTGCGAGAGAGTGCAATGGCTCTTGCAAAGCTAACAGTGGTTTGTGGCAGAGGGCAGAAGGTGAGGCCTGCAGAGGTGGGCCTGAGCCAACTGAAGTCGTTATTGATGGGTTGGATGCCGGGCAGTGACATAATGAGAAAGGCAGAATGAGGGGAAAAGTTTTGCCATATTCCACCATCCACTTGCTTTCCTGAGAAGGGAAGATCGGGGAGGCCACTGCATTGAATTTCAGAGACTGTTTGTAAATGTATGTATGTTAATTAATTTATTTATTTTAGGGGCTTATTAAAAGTATGTGTGTTTATTTATTTATGTATTTTGGGAGCTTGAATTACTTAACCTTGTCTCACCCTATCACCTAGGCTGGAGTGCAGTGGCACAATCACAGTTCACTGTAGCCTCAAATTCCTGGGCTCAAGCAATCCTTCTGCCTCAGCCTCCTGAGCTGCTGGGACTACAGGATAATTAGTCATACTCAGCTAATTTCTCTATTTTTTGTAGGGATGGGGTCTCGCTGTGTTGCTCAGGCTGGTCTCAAACCTCCCAAAGTGCTGGGATTGCACATATGAGCCACTATGCCTGGCCGATATATGTGTGTGTGTGTGTCATATATATATTGATATATTATATATATAATATATCAATATATATATTTTTAATATCAAATTGCTCCTCCTGAGCCCATCCGTTTTCTGGGTATAGGGCTACAGACGACCATCTTTGAAATGCCAGTGGACAGAGGTTATCACAGGGCATGTTTACACCAATGGGTCTGTGCCTCGCACCTGGAGCACAGCAGTGAGGTGGGGAAGTTGGAGAATATGAGTGCTGATGTCTTGTCTTCCTTTTCGCAGCTGCTGCGAATCCCTCAGATGAATCCTATCCTCATCCATGAGTCTGATTCTACATTTGGGGTGGGATAGAGTTTTAGATTGGAAAATAATGCAAGAGCTTTACACCATGACCTATGAGTGCTGGCTGAGATATCCGGGAAGATGTAGCTGGAACAGATGAAGTCTCACAGGTGACATTGCTGTTTTTAAATATTTGAAGGGTTTTATATGTAACAGACAGGATTAGATTTTTTCTGTGTGGTTGTAAAGTATGCATTGTCCAATTGAGGGAAACTATAGGAAAAACTGACTTGGTTCACAATAAAAATTATTGTGCCTGTCATTCGGTGAGTGACTAATACATGCTGTCATATTATACTGAGATAATCGAATCCTTTCAACAGCTCTGGGAGGTGCATGCTTTTAACTTCATTGTATAGATGCGCATCCTCAGGTGCCTTCTGGTTTCAAACCTATCTGCCTGACTCTCTCTTTCCATTGCATTCAGGTTCACTTGGGGAAAACTATTCTGTAATATGTTTTCCCCTGATGGAGCTTTTGAAGGTGAAATGGACCGTGTGCTGGGTGGATAATTCTCCCTCCACCTGGAGATCACTGCCATGGATATTGCAAAGGGGAGTCCAACATTGCTTGGGCTGTTGAACTCCTCAGCCTTCAAAGCCCTGTTTAAAGGAGAGCTTCTTAGATCTGCTGTCCTTTTATAAATGAATTGGATATTTATACTACATGGCATGTGTATTAGCTTCTTATTGCTGCCGTAACAAATTGCCATAGATCCAGAGGCTTAAGACGACACAATCTATGCTCTTACAGTTCTGGGAGTCAGAAGTCCACTTTCACTGGGCTAAATCAAGGTGTCTGCAGAGCTGCTTCTTTCTGTAGGCTCTGGGGGAAGAATTCACCTTTGCCTTTTTCCCTTTCTAAAGGCTGCCTGTATTCCTTAGCTTGTGGTGCCTTCACCCATCTTCAGATTGTGTTATTCCAGTCTCGGCTTCCATCATCATATCACCTTCTCCTCCTCTGTAGACAGGTCTCCCTTTGCCTGCCTCTTAGAAGGATTCCTGTGATGACATTATGCCTACTCATATAATCCAGGATAACCACTCCATCTCAAGATCCTTGACTTCCTCACATCTGCAAATCCCTTTTACCATGTAAGGTGACACTGACAGGTCCCAGGAATTAGGACATGGACATCTTTGTGGGACTTTGCATTCAGCCTACCACAGCATGCAAAGGCTAAAGCATGGATATACATAGCTAGGATGGCGAGATCTTCCCAGACTTGGGAAAATACACTTAAAGAATGAATTCCAATCTGCATATGTCCTTCAGATACTCAGAACAGATTCCATTCAAGTTGTTCTCTAGCATACGCATTACTAGTAAAACAAAGAACAGCTCCACAGAGAGAACAAAAAAAGAACGCTAACTTATCTTTTCTCACACAGGATGGTAGCATTTTAAAATTCAGATAAATAAAATATGTGCCCACCATCAAAGTCTCAGGAGGTAGATGAAATGCTGAAGTACAAAAATAACCAAGAGAAACTAATCACAAATCAGACAAAGACCAAGCAGTAGCATTGTTTTGCATTATCCAAAACTGCCAAGCTATTGTACTTTGGGGACATGGGGAAGGGATGCTCATAAAGATAGAGAATTTAATATTAGCTCTGGAAGTGGGATTTGCCACATCGCTAATCCAACTGGCAAAAAGTAGCAAGTCTCGGAGTCCAACGCCTGATAATAGAGTATCACCTTGCAATGATGTCAGTTTCCCCCATCCTGTTTTAGGCTGACTTTTCTGGGGAGTTCTTTGAGCTCTCAGATTCACCATATAGGAATCTCTGAAAATGGAATGCATGCAATAAGAATTTGTTAACTATCTAAATAGGTATGCATTACTATATTAGACACTAAGCGAGATACAAAAATAAGTAGAATACAAAATGCTGTCCCTGAAGGGATTTTAAGATACACAAAAAGCTCCCTGCAACAATCTAAATAACAGTGGCTCGAAATATCATCATGGTCTCCGTGTTCTAAGCTTCCACTCCTGCTTGTCATTTATGCACCCAATTGAACAAAGCCATCCGTAAATAACAGGTATTTGTCACTCAGTTGTTGTGCATTAGCTACTACAGGTAAGACTGAAGAAAATAAAAAAACGGATTGAGCAGTAGAGCAAAACAAATAAACAAAACATGTTTTGAGTTATTTCGGTGTGCTAAGCCTTGGATTCCTGCAGATGAACAGAGCACAGTCTCCGTTTTCAAGACTCTGCAGAACATTCTCTGCAAGATCTACCAAGAGATCCAGCTAGAACGGACCAAAAACATGCGTGAAACTATCAGATTTTAATTTTCTTTTTTTTTTTTTTTGAGACGGAGTCTCTCTCTGTCACCCAGGCTGGAGTGCAGTGGCCGGATCTCAGCTCATTGCAAGCTCTGCCTCCCGGGTTCACGCCATTCTCCTGCCTCAGCCTCCCAAGTAGCTGGGACTACAGGCACCCGCCACCACGCCCAGCTAGTTTTTTTGTATTTTTTTTTTAGTAGAGATGGGGTTTCACCGTGTTAGCCAGGATGGTCTTGATCTCCTGACCTCGTGATCCGCCCGTCTCGGCCTCCCAAAGTGCTGGGATTACAGGCTTGAGCCACTGTGCCCGGCCCAGATTTTAATTTTTTAAAAGCTAAGCTCTGGGTTCTGAATAGAGCATCTTGTAAGTAGACTTTTAACATGGTTGAATTATGTTTCTAGATCTTCATAAATCTCCCCAATTTGAAAATACTCCTTATAAAATGTATATCCTCGCTGTTCTAAAATTCTATAAAATATAATTGAAAAGCATAAGGGTCTCATTTAAAACTTAAAACTATGTAAGTGCAGAACCAAAAACTATACAATGTTATTCAAATAAACAACTAAATGAACAGCTAAACAACTAAACCTACAACTAAAATGAACTCTTTGCCATATTACATGTGTAAGTGTGTAATAGCAATAATTAGAATACTTATGAACTAAATCTGAGAGGACTTTTTTGTCACTTTCTGATAGTAACTGACTAAGTGATAAATAAATAACCAAATAATCAGCATTATCAGGTGATAGAGTTTGGCTGTGTCCCCACCTAAATCTCACCTTGAATTGCAATAATTCCCATGTGTCAAGGGCGGGGCCAGGTGGAGATAATTGAATCGTGGGTGTGGTTTCCCCCATATTGTTCTCATGGTAGTGAATAAGTCTCACAAGATCTGACGGTTTTATAAAGGGGAGTTCCCTTGCACACTGTCTTTCTTGCCTGCTGCCATGTAAGACTTTCCTTTGCTCTTCCTTCATCTTTTGCCATGATTGTAAGGTTTCCTCAGCCATATGGAACTGTGAGTCCATTAAACCTCTTTCCTTTATAAATTGCCCAGGCTCAGGTATGTCTTTATTAGCAGCATGAGAACAGACTAATACATTAGGGGGGATATGATTTTGCTAACTGGTTAAGTTGTGCCTCCAACAAATCACAAGTTGGTATAATCCCTGGACCTTCTAAATGGTTCATAAAAAGACTAAGCCATAATGTTCAATTTCCATTTGCAGAGGATCTACAGTGCTTGAGAAGTTCCAAGGAGAACTGAGAGAGTGTGGGCTGGAGCATTGAGAGAACAGAAGGAGGGAGCTGGGCTGAGCCTTAAACGACTCACAGAGGCGAAAGGAGAGTGTTCCAGTATGGGGCACAGCAGAGGCAAAGGCCTGGCAGCAGATGGCAATGACACAGTTGAGCTTCCTAAATGGACCGAAGGTGGCATTTTGGCAAGTATCCAAATGACGAGTAGCCAAATGGTGAGTAGCTGAAATGGCAGTTGGTCAGTGGTCAGGCAAGTACAGTAGGTAAATTCCAAACATCTAGAAATGAGAGATTACATTTTAAAAAATTTATTTATATTTTTGGAGAGGCAGGGTCTTGCTATATTGCCCCAGTTGCTCTTGAACTCCTGGTCTCAAGTAATCTTCCCACCTCATTCTCTCAAAGTGCTGACATTACAGGAGTGAGCCACCATGCCCAGCCAAGAGATTAAGTATTAAAAGAGGAAATTAAAATAGTCAAGCTGAAGTTCTATTAACCATTTCTGTGAATCAAAAATGAAACAAAAATACGAAATGGTAAGCAGTGTCAAAGCCATGGGTGGGATGGAGTCTAGGTCAGGCAGCAGGCAAGGGCATCTGGGAATTAAGTTCATGTGGGATAAAAGGGAGAAAATAACATTCCAGAGGAGATGGGGACCAGTGCCAGTGGTGGAGGACACCCTCCATGCTCTTAAAAGGATGCTGAAAAAAATATTGTCAGCTGCTGCCTGGAGGCTACAGATATGGCAACTGGGGATTCAGGGAGGTAGGAGAGTGGAGGCACAATGTGAGGAGTAGGAACTGACCATCCATCCACCAGTGTCATCACTCCATCTGTGATAGCCCTCTTTCCCAACAGTACCAGAGTTCCAAATGACCATGAGAAGGTCTGTTTCTGAACTTGAAACCCAGGGGCCAAGAGGAGGCAGCTGGAAAATCACTGCACCAGGAAGGGTGATGATATCGAGGAGAGCAAGATTGAGCAAGTGTGGGCTGGAGCATTGAGAGAACAGAAGGAGGAAGTTAGGCTGATCCTTAGAAGACTCACAAAAGCAAAAGGACAGAAAAAGAGAGAAAAAAAATTCATCAGACAAGAAGAACCAGCAAAACAAAATTCCAAAACACATGGAGAAACCTACTGCTAAGAAAGGCAGCCAACAAAATAAGCCATCAGGACAAGACATCAGCATGAATGAAGTCTGGACAGAGACCTACACTGAGGATGCTGAAAAGAGATAAATGAAAGAATACAGCCGTGAACAATAATAATGAAGCAAAAGAAGTAGAAATAAAACTAGAGTGGATAGATATGGGAAAAAAACAAGTGCAAAATTAACTCTAGACTCAATACTGTGGGAGAGCTTATCAGAGAATGTGAAGACATCACTAAGAAAATGCTTGGCATGTGATGAGAGATAAAGAGATGAAGATAGAGACAGGAGATGAGAAAGAGAGAGATGAGAGAGAGATTAAAAATGTTTGTGGTGGTTCATGTCTGCAACTTGGGAGGCTGAGGCAGGAAGACTGCTTGAGGTCAGGAATTTGAGACAAGCCTAGGCAACACAGTAAGGCAGAAAATTTTAAAATTAGCCGGGCATGGTTGTGTGCCTGTAGCTCTATCTACTCAGGAGGCTGACATAGAAGGGTCACTTGAGCCCAAGCGTTCAAGGATGCACTGAGTTATGATTACACCACTGCACTCTAGCTGGGACAACAAAGCAAGAACCTCTCTGTCTGTCTGTCTCTTTCTCTCCCTCTCTGTCTCTCTCTCTCTCTATGTGTGTGTGTGTGTGTATATGTATGTATATTTATAGTACTTATATCCTCCTCTTGACTATGACAAACATGTCAGTCAGTATGGTTTAACAACCCACTGAAGAATGACCCCTTCTTCTTATTTTACAGTTCTTGTTTAAACTCTGTTTTGCACTTTTTAAAGTCACTTTATGGTAAACAAAAACAAAAACAAAACTGTTCTTTAATCAAATTCCATTTTATAATTGCTTTTATCTTATTCATTGCATTTATTCTTCCCCATAGTGCATTATTGCTTTTACTACAGTTCTTAGTTTTATGTGTTTTAAATGTCTTTGTTTTGATCTCACTCTTGAATTATACTTTGGCTGGTTTTGAAAATCACATTGCTGTCCTTCAGCTTTTTGGTTAACGGCCATTCTGTTTCGGATAATCTATCTTTTCTGTGTTCTGGGATTTTGAATGTACTCTATCTTTGATATCTGCAGGTTTACTATGAAGTGAATAGGTATGGATTTGTTTTTATCTCTTTTTATAGGCACACAGAATCCACATTCCATCTAGGTACAGTATTCATGTCACTCCTTTTTCCTGCCCATCCCTTCCCTCTCTTCTCCTGGAGCTCTCATTAGATATATGTTGGTGCTCATAAACTATCTCCCATGTCTCGTAACTGCTCTCTCTCTATATATATAGATAGATATAGATATAGATATAGAGGAGGATATAAGTATTAAAAGATAAAATATGAAATTTTTTAAAAAAAATTCAGTGTTGTCACTAAAAGACCACAGCACAACCTACAATCATCAAAACCACAGAGAAACAAAAACATACAAACAGAAATGTGGAAATATTTCATCACAGGAAAAGGCAAAGGTGTAAAAAAAGTCAAAAAGGATGGTAAAATTAGCCCAAATATATGGTTGATCTTAATAAATGTAGCTAATTAAACTTATCTATTGAGAGAGAGAGAGAGATTATTAGATTGGATAGACTGGATAATAGAATACAAATCTAGGTATATGTTGCTTAAGAGAGACCACTTAAAGCTAAACAGAAAGATTAAGGATGAAGAGAAGAAGATAAACCATGAGGATATTTACCAAAAGAAACTTAGTTTGGTAATATTATCAGACAAATTAGAATTTAAACAGAAACATTAATAGAAACAAAAAGAACATTGCATAATACTTAAAAGAGCAAAGTAATCAGAACAATCATGCACCTGTATATCTCTGAGAAAGTAGCCTTGAAAGAGAAAACACAAAGACTGATGGAAATAAAACTATACACCTTGGCATTCAGGAAGAATCATTTGCAGCCAGGCGTGGTGACTCATGCCTATAATCCCAGCACTTTGGGAGGCCAAGGCCAGAATTTTGCTTGAGCTCAGAGGTTCAAGACCAGCCTGGGCAACTTAGTGACACCCTGACTCTGTCAAAAATTATTTTAAATTATCCAAACTTGGTGGTGCATACCTACAGTCCCAGCTATCAGGGGGCTGATGCAAGAGGATCATTTAAGCCAAGGAGTTAGAGGCTGCAGTGAGCCATGATTGCACCACTGTACTCCAATCTGGGTGATGGAGTGAAATCCTGACTCTAAAAAATAAAAATAAAATAAAATAAAATAAAATAAAATAAAACAAATTAAAAAAAGAAAGAGTAGTTTGCTTTTGGTAGAATGAATAAAATGGAGCTGTGGTGTGTCCTTGAGTAAGACGGCATGTGTAAGAGCAGTATTTAGGGAGGGTTAATCTGATGACCTAAGCAATAAAGGCAGGAGTGAGGAAATGCTAGGTACAGAGATTTGCATTGGCAAGATCGGCGTGGTGATTTAAAAGTCGGTTAATAAGATCTTGATCTAGGGTGGCAAGAGATGAAGTAATCAAAGGGGAAGAGGAATCAAAACAGCAGAGATGAACTGGATAACTGAGTATCAAGGATAAGGAAGACAGAGTAATCCCAACTGGAGAACGGTGGTACCATGAGCAGAGGAGGGAATGATGGCTAGAAAGCGAGCTGGCTTTAGGGTTCACTTGATATACTTAGTTTTTGATTTACTGAGTTTTGGGTAACATCCATGAGATGACTGTTCTGAGATGGAAAACAGGCAGCTGTTGGTGGGAGGAGAGGCAGAAAGCCAGTCTCTTGGTTGCCATGCTGACTTCTCCTCATGTCTCTGGGGTGTCCTCTAATGCCCTGAGGAGGCAGATACTCTTTTTCTTTTTCTTTTTTTTTTTAAAGTTCCAGGGATGTGCAGGTTTGTGACATAGGTAAACGTGTGCCATGGTGATTTGCTGCACCTATCAACCCATCACCTAGGTATTAAGCCCCTCATGCATTAGCTATTTTTCCTAATGCTATCCCTTCCCCCACCCTCCTCCTGACAGGTCCCAGTGTGTGTTATTCCCCTTCATGTGTTCTTATTGCTCAACTCCCACTTATAAGTGAGAACATGCGGTGTTAGGTTTTCTGTTCCTGCATTAGTTTGCTGAGGATAATGGCTTCCAGCTTCATCCATGTCTCTGCAAAGGACATGATCTTATTTCTTTTTATGGCTGCATAGTTTCCATGGTGTGTATGTACTACATTTTCTTTATCCGGTCTATCATTGATGGGCATTTGGGTTGATTCCATGTCTTTGTTATAGTGAGCAGTGGTGGAGGCAGACACTCATAGTCACCTTCATTTAAAGAACTGGCAATGCTTGGGAGGCCAAGGCAGGCAGATCATCTGAGGTCAGGAGTTTGAGATCAGCCTGACCAACATGGTGAAGCCCCATGTCTACTAAAAATACAAAAATTAGCTGGGCGTGTTGGTGGGCGCCTGTAATCTCAGCTACTTGGGAGGCTGAGACAGGAGAATTGCTTGAACTCAGGAGGCAGAAGTTGCAGTGAGCCGAGATCATTCCACTGCACCCTAGCCTGGGCGACAAGGACGAAACTGCGTCTCAAAAAATAAAATTAAAAAAAAAAAGAAAATAAAAGAAAAAGAAAAAACAAATAACTGGCAATGCAAAAATCTGTCAAGAAAGAAACTAGGGGAATTGCCTTAGTCCATGGCCAGTAGATGCCAGCATCTGTGAGGGCGAAGGCAGGAAGATGGTTAGAGCACTGGCCTGCCCATTCTCCTGAAGAAAGATGGTTCTCAGCTCACTGCTACTCTGCTCCCCCATTCTAAAGTAGCATTTATGGGATTTTATTTTTGTTTTATCCTGAATATTTGTCACTCATATTTACTACTTTTTAGTTTCTCTGCCCATTTTAGAAGTGAATGATTCTGAATGGATGAGAAATGTCATTCCCTCCAAAGTCCAGATATGACATTGAGGTTTTAGACTTCTGCACAGGTTTCTCCACATCTTGATACTAGGGTTCAGCTTGGGCTGAGCCTGGATGGCCACTCTCTACAAGGAAGAGGGAAAGAGAGGGACAACTCCTACAACAAGTACAGAGAGTCATGGTGGGCTGAGTAAGAGAAGGTTGCAGGAGAGTCACAGAGAGGTCGGGGCTTGCAAAGAATGTCATGAAAGAGTGCAGACACCAACAGAATGGGTGCTGCTGCTATTATCAGGATAAGCCAGTAAATGCCAGGAAAAACATATACCAGAGACCCCAGGAGGGTAAGTACTGCTTGAAGGAAAAAGGAGAACTAAAAGGATGGGAAAACATTTGATTTCAGAAGTTGAAGTTTCTGGTGTGAGTTGAATTAGTCAGTTAATTCCTCTAAGGTTTCGGAGGGAGAAACTGGCTGACCGAGGGAAGAGCAGCTCAGTGAAGGATCAACGAGAAGGAAGAGAGCCCATCACAAGGCAGCTGAAAGCTGATTCATCATTAGGACGAGGTTCAAGGGAGAAGTCAGTGGCTGCCCGCACTGGCACATCCGTCGTGGGAACTTTCGATGTTAAAACCCTGCCAATGAATCACGAACATTTTAGTTGTGATTCAGATTCCACAGCTGAGAGGATATAGAGTAAGCTTTAGAAGGAGAAAAGTTTCTGACATATTCTGGATGGTAAGAGGAGGGTTAACTTGGCAGTAATACTGATAGGGAGGCCAAGGAGAAAAGCTGTTAGCATGTTACTGAGTAATTGCATTGACCAGAGGTAATCCAGCTGGATGGACAGGAAGAAGATTTTGTTGTAAATTACTGAACGGATGGGGGTAGGGAGGGGTGAAATTGTGAAAGTGTATGACAAAGGAAAGCTGGAATAAATTTTTTAAAATTATTTTTAGAGGAGGAAGGAGAAATAGCTCCAGATAAGTTGCACAACTGCACACCAACACCATGCACATTTAGGGAAGATTTTATCATTAATTGTTTCAGACTCACATGTTTAACATGGTATCCATAGGGAAGTGGTGTTTGTGACTCCATGTGGCAGGGAAAGCTGAACTTCTGTTGGTCATGGTCAGAAGAGAACAGGCATGTGAGGAAGGAAGTGATGACAGGAAGAACAACTCAGAGTGATCTTTCTGAGATATTACCTCCTTTCCTTAGCATTTTCAAATTCTAAAGAGTGTACATCCATTAACATTTTTAAAATGCATTGACATACATGCATAACTTTTTGATAGCAAACCTATAACTGGAGACATTTAAATCATGCCCTAGATATCTGATAAATAACAAAAATACATTTTTAGTTACTCAGAAAATGATAGTGCACCCGTTTCCAGGAGGCTGTACATGTCTCTAACAATCCACCCCTGCTTTCAGGCAATCTGTGCAAATGTGAGTGCCAGAGTTATCTCAGGAGCTACCTCTCACCCAGACAGCAGAAGTAACGTGAACCGCTGTGGTCCAGGTAGCCTCCTGGAAGAGCTCCCAAATCCTGGGACACCCCTGCAATCTCCCCACAGGGGCAGTGAGAAGAGAAGAGGCATTACATTTGCAGATCTTTATTGAAGCATGAGGGATAGGAAACAGTCAACTGTATAGACACAGAAGTGACTAAAATGGAGGTAGGAGGGAGTTTAACCTACTAGACAGAAGCTGAAGATGTGGCTGGAGAAATATGTGTGGGGGCCAGACACAGTGGCTCACGCCTGTAATCCCAGCACTTTGGGAAGCTGAGGCAGGTGGATTGCTTGAGGTCAGGAGTTCGAGACCAGCCTGGCCAACATGGTGAAACCCCATCTCTACTAAAAACACAAAAATTAGCCAGGTATGGTGGTGCACCCCTGTAATCCTAGCTACTTAGGAGGCTGAGGCAGAATTGCTTGAACCCGGGAGGCAGAGGTTGCAGTGAGACGAGATCATGCCATACACTCCAGCCTGGGCAACAGAGCTAGACTCCATCTCAAAAGAGAAAAGAAATATATGTGGAAAGTGTAGCATCAGCAAACTATATGACAACAAGGAACCTGACTGGGAATAAAGTCATAATGAATGAATAATATCTAATGCTCAAGGATGACGTGAAATATGTTGTACACTTGGGGACCTTACTGTTGAGCATTTCAGTGCTGAAAGGCCTTGGAATCTTTCAGAACAGAAAGAATTGCACTTTTAATCTGTGGCAAACACACCTAGATTCTACTGGAACATTCTCTACAGGGTTTTGAGACTAGGGGAATGCTAGAAACATCCTTGGTTCAGGAATGACTCAAAAATCTAGTCCCAGGCCAGGTGTGGTGGCTCACACCTATAATTTCAGTGCTCTGGAATGCTGAGACAGGAGGATTGCTTGAGGCCAGGAGTTTGAGGCCAGCCTGTGCAACATGGTGAGACACTGTCTTTACAAAAAATAAAAAATTAGCCAGATGTAGTGGCAGGCACCTGTAGTCCCAGCTACTCAGGAGACGGAGATGGGAGGCTTGTTTGAGCCCAGAGGTACAAGGCTGCAGCGAGCTATGATCACTCCAGCCTGGGTGACAGAAAAAACTAACAAACAAATAAACAAATAACCCCATAAAAAGGAGGCAAAAGACATGAACACACACTTTTCAAAAGAGGACGTACAAACACTAACAAACATGGAAAAATGCTCAACATTACTTACCGTCAGAGAAATGCAAATCAAAACCACAATGAGATACAATCTCAGGCCAGTCAGAATGACTATTCTGATACTGGTGAGGCTGCAGAGCCAAGGGAATGTTTATATACTGCTGGCAGGAATGTAAATTAGTTCAGCCACTGTGGAGAGCAATTTGAAGATTTCTCAAAGAACTTAAAATAGACCTGCCATTCAACCCAGCAATCCCATTACTGGGTATATATCCACAATAAAACAAATCATTTGACCAAAAAGAAACCTACACTCAAATGCTCACTGCAGCACTATTCACAGTATCAAAGACATGGAATCAATCTAGGTGCCCATCAACAGTGGATTAGATAAAGAAAATATGGTGCATATACACCATGGAATACTACACAGTCAGAAAAATGAATGAAATAATGACCTTTGCAGCAACACTGATGCAGCTGGGGGCCATTATCTCAAGTAAATTAACTGAGGAACAGAAAACAAAACACTGCATGTTCTCATGTATAAGTGGGAGCTAAAAATTGGGTACTCATGGACATAAAGATGGAAACAATAGACACTAGGGATTTCTAAAGAAGGGAGAGAGGGAGGGAGACAAAGGTTGAAAAGCCAACTATTGGGTACTATGCTCACCACGTGAGTGATGGAATCATTCATCTTCCAAATCTCAGCATCACACAGTATACCCATGCAACAAACCTGCACATGTATGCCCTGAATCTAAATAGAAGTTGAAATTATATTAAAAAAATCTAGTCCAGGTTTTTTTCTTTCAGTGAATCAAAGACTCATGAATCAACACAGGATGGACACAAAACCTTAGTTGTCTAAAAGGAAGACATACACAAGGGATAAAAGCACATCATAATGCTCTGGAATGGAAAGGAAGAGTTGATTTTAGGGACATACGAGGTTCCCTGTTTTCACTTGGATCCTTTTACAGAAAGAAATGTGTAATGGAGCTCTACTTATAACAAATTGATATCAGAGAGATGCCTATTAAAAGAGAGAATGAAGCAAATCTTGTGGAAAAACTAGAAGAAAATAATAGTGTAAATGTCACCCAAGTAGCCAGTGCATTGAAGGCAATGTTAGGAGCATAAGGAATGTTCCCTTTCTCTGGACATTTGTTTATTGTGTACTTTATCGGTAATGAAATTTTTGGGGCATTTTTGTTTAGAGTCACAAGCCTTGAAATTCTGCCCTACTGCATACACACACACTAAGGGATCCATATTACAGGAAAAAATGTAAATGTAATGTCTTTATTAGACTTTTCTATGCCAAAGGTTTCTTTTGATTTTGAATAACCATAAATGGGGACCCAGAAAACTAGGCCAATTTTGTGTAAGCTCATAGGCAGGTGAAGGCTAACAATGTAAGATTCTAAAATAAGACAAAGCAATACAGAATATGAGCAGTGAAAGCAGTTCAGGGAGTTGCAGTGGTGGCTTTCAGAATAACTCAGGGGAGGCCCCAAACTGTACAATATAAAAAAGTAGGTGAGTGGATGGCTTAGTCAGCTCAGCAGTAACAGTGGGACAGAACTGAGTTCCTGAGCAAGTACTTTGGGCAATTAGCAACTATCTTTTGTCCGCATGGAGATTACCGAGCTTATGATAACCATTTCAAAATGGGCACAGTGCTGGCTGTTAAGAAGAATTTAGTCTAATAATGAGAGAGGTGGCACATATGTAAATGCCTGCAGATTCCTGTCATGTGTGGAGGGCCAGAAATGACTTACATACTTGAGTCTGAATCAAAAGAAAGCATTTCACAGGAAAAGCCATCTCACTCTCAATCTCCCAAGCCAAATTAGCAGATGGGTTGCTATTACAATTTGTATATAGGAGAGAAAAATGGATAGTGGCTAATTGGATGGATGATGGATAGATGGATAAAGGATGGATGGATGGATGATGGATGAATGGATGGATGATGGATGATGGATGGATGGATGGATGGATGGATGGATGGCGGATGGATGGATGGATGGTTGGTGGATGAATGGATGGATGAATGATGGATGGAGGGATGAATGGATATAGATGGTGGAGGGATGGATGATGGATGGATGATAGATAGATGGATGATCAATGGATGGATGATGCATAGACAGATGGATGGATACATACATGCATACTTAGGATATATAATAAATTGTATATTTAATAGTCATTAGCATTCTAATATCTATTGGGTAAATGGAAAATTTGTAGAGGAATATGCACCTAAATTCTTTGCATTCATCAGCTAAGTTAATTGTCAGCAGACTCCTTAGAAAAGAATTAGGAGCACAGCTTCAGTATAGGATGGAACGTCTAAAGGAGTAGGGGAGATATATCAACCTTAATTGTGCACTTTTGGATAACTCAATAGGGAGATTCTTAGAGAAGAAGATGGAGGGTTCTCAAAAATGGATGATGCATATGTATAAGTATTGGTGTCTGTCATCAATTAAATAAAATCCAGAATGTACCAGGTTGAGAATGAAGAAAATGAGAATGAAAAGGAAATGCAATAGAAAAGAAATTAGATCAAATATAGAAGGAATAGTAGATCAAAATTAGGAAAAGGTATTCATTGTCCAAAGCATGTAGATACTAGCACTTGCATAGCATTGGATCCTGTTAACATTACAGAAAGAGAATCTTATGCTCCCAGAGCTATCTGGTGAACGTTCCTGACTGTACATGTGGAGCTCTGAAGGCCCCACGTCTGCAATAGTACTGTAGACTACATCTCTGTCCACAACCGGCGTCCGCATGCTCCATTTACACCACATGGAGAAATAAAATGTATTTCTAATTGGCTTTCTAATAAGTACTAATTAGTCCAGGCCTTTGTGATCCATAAAGAGATAAAGAGTGAGCTTGCATCCTTCCATAAAACCACTGAAGCTGCAGCTGGCAAAACCTCATGCTGCTTTTCTTGCCTATCTTCGGGAAGAAACTGAAATTAGCTCAATGAAAAAATCTCATTTAGATTTTGCTAATATGTATTAAAATCCAAGAGGTGAAACTGCCCAGGCAACTGTGACAGAGTTCCCAAGAGTGGTCTGAGGGGGACCAGCGTGGAGCAGCATTCCAACAGTCTCTTCCAGGAAGTCACATTTAAAACAAGAGCATTAAATTGTGACGGATGTACAGCATCAGCCATTTTGATGCATCTTTGTATTAAAGTACATGATATATAATAAATTAAAGTACATGATATATAAATAAAACCTAAGAGTTGGGGAGAAAATCAATGCACCATATTGATTATTATGAATACAAGAGTTTTAAAGTTAGACTGGGTTTTGTAGTTATAGGATCCAAAAGGATCTTCCAGCTGAAGTGTTACTGCAAACACCACCAAGACAATATCCAAGATCAAGGGAGAGAATTCAGAAAGCAGGCTGCTGGGCCCACAGTCCTCATGCTTGAATCAGGCACCAATCCAACTCCATCAAAGTTAGACAAATTATCCCAAGGTCTCCAAGCACCTTCTCCATTAAGTGAGCACAGAGACACTCATGGTTTTCAGTGCATGAAAACTCCCTGGGAAACAGCTGAGACAGATTTTCTCTTGTTTCTGCTTTTACCTGGGTCCTAGGAAATGTTTCACGTTTTCCCCACAGCAGTTTCCAGAATGCAACATTTCCTCAAGGCTATTCTAGGGCTGTCCCACTTCCCATTTCATGTCCAAGGTCATAAAGTATTCTTAACGCAATTGTAACCATGATGTCTTGTGGCCAGGCTTGTTGTGATTCAAAACAAGAAGTGTTTAGAAATCATCTGCTGTGTAGTAACAGAGTCCAATGCATCTTTCTTTGTTATTTGTAACCAAACTGTTCCGGAAGGGGATGTATAGTGCATAGGATCTGTACAACGTAGTGCTCAAGCTTTAAGTTAAAATGCATTAAAATGGGCCGGGCGCGGTGGTTCACGCCTGTAATCCCAGCACTTTCGGGGAGGGGCGAGGGCAGGCAGATCCATGGAGGTCAGGAGATCGGAAGTCATCCCTGGCTAACATGGTGAAACCCCGTCCTCTACCAAAAAAAAAAAAAAAAAAAAAAATTATTATATATATATATAAATTAGCCTGGTGTGGTGGCAGGCACCTGTAGTCCCAGCTACTCGGGAGCTGAGGTAGGAGAATGGCATGAACCCGGGAGGCAGAGGTTGCAGTGAGCCAAGATCGTCCCACTGTACTTCAGCCTGGGCAACAGAGAGAGACTCCATCTCAAAAAAAAAAAAAAAAAAAAAAAGCATTAAAATGAAATGAATCTTGAAGTTAAAGACACCGTCGTGGGAGGTCTGTGAGAGCCAGTTGATAATAGCAGAGTGAGTATGGAGGATAAAGAGTAGTAGAAGATGAGATAAAAAGGTAGGTTACCCAGATTCTGTGACATAAAGCATTTTATATAAAAGGAGGGTCACACAAATATTGTGAAACACTGAATTTTATATTGAGAGATGAAAAATCCATCTGGAAATCAAAAAGAAAAAAAAGCCCACATGAATAGAATACATCTGAAGGGGCAAAGAGTATGGCAGGGGCTGAGAAAAGAAAATAATTTTGATACTAAGCTTTTTAGATTCCTAGGAACTAGAAGAGATAAGCAGGAGAGTTAGGAGGAGGAAGTTGGAGTCCTATCCAGGTTCAGCAGGAAATTATTTCAGCCTAAACTAGAGACACAGTGGAAGTGAGAAAGAAAGCACTCAGTTTGTAAGATTTCTGTTCAGGAAGTGGAGTGAGGGTCCCGTGGGAATGACTGTGGCCAGAGGAGGAAATGGAGGAATAATAGATGATTACAAGCCCCCAAGTTTGGGAGGCGGGGAGGTGTTATTGACAGTCAGGAAGGGAAAGAAGGTGTCTTAAAAAGGAAACAAACAGGGTTCATTTTTAGGTTGGTTATTTGATGTATGAGGAGAAACATTTAAAAGTCAAGACTTGGGGGAGGATGTGTCTAGGAAATCGAGGGCAGAGGGGATTTCTATACCCATGGGATGACTCCATTTACTCCACAAATGTAGAAGAAATGTCTTCAGGGCCAAATTTCACTGGAGGTGAAAACATGAAGAACATGAACACGATTACCTGGGAGTTGAGCAGACGGCTGCATCATCCAGATTTTGTTTTCAGTGCCTCTCCACCTGTGTACCTTCCAGAGCATTCGGTTGATTCATGAGGCTTGTAGAATCTGCTTTTTATAAATTAAAGGAATAAATCTTTGGTGATTATAGTAAGGAGAGAATGGGGAGGATAAGGAGAGCTCATGAATACAACATAGGACAAAAGTCAGAATTTTCACATGTCAACACGAATGAAACTTTACAAATAACTGCAGGGAAGGCAGAATAGAAGGGAGACAAGATTTGGACAAGACAAACAGAGGGCTGATTTTGAAAGTACAGAGGAAGTGGTGAAAACAGTGTGACAGAGGAAGGAGAAATAGACAAACACTCCAAAAAAATGGAGGAGGCCGGGCGCAGTGGCTCACACCTGCAATCCCAGCACTTAGGGAGGCCGAGGCAGGTGGATCACTTGAGTTCAGGAGTTCGAGACCAACCTGGCCAAAATGGTGAAACCCCGTCTTCACTAAAAATACGAAAATTAGTCGGGCGTGGTGACATGCACCTGTAGTCCCAGCTACTCTGGAGGCCGAGGCAGGCGAATGGCTTGAATCTGGGAGGCAGAAGTTGCAGTGAGCCAAGATGACACCACTGCTCTCCAGCTTGGGTGACAGAATGAGACTCAGCTCCCGCTGCCCCCTCAATAAAAAGAAGAGAGAGAGAAGAGAGAGATAGAGAAAGAAGAAAGAAAGAGAGAAAGAGAGAAAGAAGAGAAAGAAAGGAAGAAAGGAAGAAAGAAAGGAAGAAAGGAAGAAAGGAAGAAAGAAAATGAGGAAATATCTAGGAAACCAGAGGTAAATGTTTGGAGTAAATGACACCCAGATGGCCGGGGCCACCTCTCCTTTTTCCTGGAGAAACAAAGGCAACCCCTATCCTATTCTTATCAGCAGCTAAAGGCAGAATTGATGCAAGAAGATTCCATAGGAAGGGAACTCCTGATTCTGATTTGTGTACTAGGACTAGAGGTTCATACGAGCAGGAATTGATAAATAAAATGATCAATAATCTAGAAGTGAACATAATAGACAGCTTCAAGAGGCACAGATGCACAAACCTATTGTTGAAGCTGCATCAAACATTTCTGAGATTCAAGAAAAGAACTATTTGGGTCTCATGGTGGGGGCCTGGGGATGCTGGAATCTAAATAAATGTCACAGATACTGATCCAGAGAGAAAGAAAGATTCGAAGATCATCAAGAGAAATAAATCTGTTTACCTCCATTAACCTCCACTCCCTCTCATCTGTCACCTTCTCCACATATATACAGGGAAAAAGACTCGAGGAGGTTCCGACAAGTGGTGACTTCTTGAATAGTGTTCATTTTCTACTTTCATGCTGTGGCCTTATTTTAAATTTGAATTACTTTGTAAGCAGCAAGAAAAAATCATTATTTTTAAGTCATTAAGAAAGCCAGATAACTTTGAAAATTAAGCCAAATGAAGGATCGAGTCATCTTAATGCCCAAATATTTCAGCAGCTAATCCTCTCAAAAATCTTTTTTAATGTTGTTCCATAAGAGGTGTGGCATTTTTGCCAGGAGGTAAGGATTTTCAGGGATTATGATTTCAAAATACTAAAAACAATTGCCTTTTATGAAACATTTTTTTTTCCTCCAGGACAGGTAGCATCGGACTGGGATGAAGAAAGTACTCAATACCTAATTACTGGGTGGAGTGGAATTTTAAATGGAGTTGAATTATAGGGCCACATACTCTGCAGAGAGGAAAGATCTGGCATCTATTCCTAGAAAATCTCATGGAGACTCTCTCTTTGGGTGGGAGGTAACGATTCCCTGAGGATCATCTCCTATTTGGGAAGGTCTCTGTATGTGACCTCTTTGGGCAAACATACCTTCTGGTTTTCTAAGCCACACTTGATTTCAAATATATTATCAAGTCTTCCCACAAACCATAGGAATGCCCCAGCAATTTCAGCATTCTGACTTCTGAACCGTATGACTCAGCCTACCCTGAGAACTTAGAAGCGACACCCAAGTCCTCCGTGGATGGTGTGTGTGAAGTTCTGGTTGGGAATGAGGTCGCTGGAGATGCCCATAGCACAACAGGGCTCTACGTGGTCATCTCAGCTCCCTCACCTGCTTCTGCCGGACTCAGCACAGGCTAGCTAGAACCCTGGCAATCGGTAACTGGTGCTTTGCTCAGAGGTGATAAAATACTCCCTTTTTTTGGCAGTGTGCAGGAAAGCTGGGACTGTAGCTGGTGACCAGTATGCCTGGGCCCATGGCAGATTGCCTTTGAGTGGGTAAAGAAGTCAAAGGAGTTGGCTCAAAAAGGCAGAAATGCGGAGTGTCCTCCTCTTACTCACATGAATAAAATTCAAAATGGGCAGTGGTCCTCTTACATGTGCATCCTATTTCTTTGACCCTGTGTGTGACAGATCAGGTTCCTTCCTGCCGCAGACAAATGGGGGGACTGTTGTCCCCAAGAAAATGCTCTGGAGGATGCCCACTCCCCACCCACACACAGCACTGGTAGGCTGGAGGAAGGAGAGGTGACTTCGGCCTCACTGCCGTAGTTACTTATCTCTACCTATATGTTTTCTTTCCCTTATGTATGTGTGTGTTTTCCTGCTCATTTCCATAAATAAAATGTTCTTTCTCAGCTGTGTAGCTGCCTCCCCTGATTAATTCCTGCCATGGCCTCTTTATAATGGGGTTTCTTCTTTTGCTGAAAACAGCAGGCATCTGCTTTTGGAGTTGAGTTAATGCGGGATGGAAGGAAGGGAGTTAGCCAAGTCTCCATGGGCTCTCTGAGAATCCCCACAACCTCCTTACAAATGGCTTCCATTTTTGGCTGATTTCTCCTGATTTTGTTTATGTCTCACAAAGGTAGAATATTTTACAGGCCACTTAGAATTTCATGGAACAGCCCACACTGAGTTGGATTTTAAGTAATACCTTCCAGGGAATACGGGGGTGTCCAGTTACCGTTTCTACCATCAGAGTCTGGTTGGTCTTTTGCCATCAGCACAAGAACAAAGCGTTACATTTGCTTTTTTTCTTTTCTTTTTTCTTCTCTCTTTTTTTTTTTTTTGCTTCACAAGATGGCTATCCCAATCTCACCATGAGCTTTATTATCTGCTGGTCTTCCTCGAATGCCTACGCACAATAGATTGCATCTATTTAAGTATCCAGATCCCTTTGGAAACAGGGACTTCTTCTGACACACACAAAAAAGATTTTCAGATGGCAGATCTGCAGGTAGTAATTTTAATAGCCACTAATGTGAATTAATAATTCTAATAACCTCATTTCAGATGTGTTATCGGGACGCGGGAGAGGGTTGCCATGGCGGCTGTATTTTATTGCTCACAGCTGTGCAAACTCATTTTGGCCGGCAACATTCCCATGTCTAACCTCTTCTTTCATTGGTTTGCACCATGTCAGGCAGTGTGGATTTAACAACAACGACCTAAAAAATGTAAGGAAAAGTTGTGATCTCAAGACTCTAAGTAAATGATGCTGATAAGCAACAATAAGAGAGTCCAGTGCTTTAGAAGAGAATTGTGCAGTTATATATTCATGAGATTAAAAAATTGCTTTGGCACATTTATCAATATCAATGTCCAAATTATAATTTGTCAGCAATTCCAAAGCACCTTCTTTAAGTGCTTTGGGGCATAAACAATACTCCTTAATAAACTACCTTAGGGATTATTGCCCCCTGTAAGATTCCCAAAAGTACATTAATTTATAATCTGAGGCCTGTAACTGACAACAGACCAGTAAATGTTTAGCTGAGTGTGCCTCCCATGTTCCCTGACCCTACAATAGTGTTTTATGGATTTTTTTCTATTTAATTCTCACAGCATTCCTATAAGGTTGTCGTATTGGTTGTTTTAAAACTTGGCCACACATTTTTTTGATACTCCCTTTGAGAGGTGGAGTCTGTATTCTCTCCCGTTGCTTCTGGGCAGGTTTTTGACTGCTTTGATCAATAGGGTACAGCATATCAGCAGAGTACAACATATGTCACACTAAGTGAACACCGGGGTGTCTTAAAAGACCACGCATCTTCTATGTTGGTCGTTAGGCCATTTGCTTCTAGAACCCTGAACGTCATGGGAGAGGTTGGATGCCTTGAGGCTGTCATGGTGTGAGGGAGCCTGGGCATCCCTAGATGCTGCTGGTGACAGTGCTAGCTGAGCTAGCCTTCCATTGAATTCAACCCAACCCAGGTGCCAGACACGTGAGAGGTAAAGCCTGCAGGTGATTCCAACACCTTGTATATTTCCTCTTTCCAACTGAGGCCGCAGACACTACAAGGCAGAGACAAGCCATCCTCTCTGTGGCCTGACTGAATTCCTGATCTTCAGAATCCATGAACATAATGAAATGGTTGTCGCCTTATCTCTAGGTTTTGGTGTGGCTTCTTTGTTGTGCAGCAATAGGTAATGGGAACACCAAGGATGCTTAGAGGTTAAACAGCTTGACTATGTCCCACAGTAAACAGAGGCCTGAGATTTAAAGCCGGGTCTGTTAGATGCCAAATCTCAAAATCTTTTTACCATAAAATTATAAGCACCCTAAGAGAAGTCTATAAATAGTGTTATAAAAACATGAGAAACAAGTGTTTTTCTTTCTGTCCACGGTCATTAGTGTGGACTCATCGTGGGCTTGCCAATCCTAAACACGGGAAAGCTGTGGAAAACATGCGGTGATCTTTAATTAAAGTCTATTTTTTAAACCCACCCCTGTGTTCCTACCAAATTGTCGTGTATCTGATTTGAAAAGTAGCCAACTCATTGACTTTAACTTGCGTCTGAACCCATATGGCAATCTGGAACTCAACATGAAACCCCAGGTTCTGTTCAGCTCTGGTTGCTCCATTTGAAGCCAATCATGGGAAGTGCTTAACAGCTTCTTTTCTTTGTTGCCATTTAAATGCTGTCTTCTTTGTTCATTTTTTTTTTCTTAAGTTCTACATCTTTACAAGGTTTCTAAACTTTTACAAACCTTGGCCTTTTGGGTCTCAGGACTGTGAAAGAAATGCAGATTTCAAGAAGTTAGACCATTCTTCCAACCTGTCAGAAAAGTCTTTGGTGAGATCCATTCGGAAGGTTGTTTGTTGTTGTTCAGGCTGGGCGTTGTGGCTCATGCCTGTAATCCCAGCACTTTGGGAGGCCGAGGCGGGCGGATCACCTGAGGTTGGGAGTCTGAAACTAGCCTGGCCAATATGGCAAAACCCCATCTCTATTAAAAATACAAAAATTAACTGGGCGTGGTGGTGGGCACCTGTAATCCCACCTACTTGGGAGGTTGAGGCAGGAGAATCACTTGAACCCAAGAGGTGGAGGTTGCAGTGAGCCAACATTGTACCACTGCATTCTAGCCTGGGTGAGACTCATGATCTCAAAAAAAAAAAAAAAAAAAAGGAGGGGTTGTTATTCAATAAACCCAGATCTCATTTCCCATCCCTCATTTCCTTTCGCCACATAGGGCTGGAAAAAGAAAAAAACGAAAACAAATATAAACAAAAAAGTAAGGCTAATGTTATATTCAGTTAGAGGCTTCCAAATTTTAGGAAAACAATAAAATGGAGATAATTTAATAAAAACCTCCAACCTCATTTGGAGTTGAACTCTAAGCAACGTATACCTGCACTTTGAAAACTCTTACAGGCAGAATCAGGATTTTTACATAAACTCTATTTTCCTGGAACAAATTGACTAACTTTGTGAAGCCTTCCTTATAATGAGAGGTCTCAATGTAAGGTCACAGGTGACAGAACTGCTTCTGCAATTAGTCACTAAAGCATCTAGAAGCCTTTGGGAATAAGGGATTTTCCTTGCGAAGGAGCCTTATTTATTAATTGTTAATTATAATTTCTCTTATCAGCTTCTCTGTGGATTTGGTGTCTACAACGAAAGCTGAGGGGAAAAAAGTATAAGGGCTTCTGTCAGAAACATAAAGAAGAAGCCATTTCACAGTGCCCTCCTACCAGTAGCGTTTGGGACTCTCAGATGGAGTAACAGGCAGATGCATTTGGTCCACCATATTTGCATAGCCTCAGGGCTGAGACACCCAGATGACTGTCACAGTCCTTTAGGGCTGCCACTCACATTTGGTCCTGTGGACACGGCAAATGAGAGCTTTGCTTTGCCTTATTGCTACTGTGCACCAGCAAGCTTCGGGGGAGCCCCAAGTTCTCCATTCAGCTGTGCATCCTGTAAATTTCATTGATATAAGTTCTCATCTTTTGGATTGCCCTGGGTAGGGTCATTAGGGATGGTGAATCACGTTGGCCTCTCTCCTACATAGTGGTTCCTATGACAACAGCAAGTGATACATCACTGAAATTTAACCTACCTGGAGAGACCCAAAGACCACACAATATCATCTGTGTGGATGTGATAAGTTGGCTTCCTTTAAGCAGCAAGGAAAGGTACTTAAACGCTTCTTCACTGACCTTTTGTGGTTGTTAGGATATATAGTTTTCAGAGAAAGAAAATGTCATTATTATTTTAAGAACTACTGAGTGTGGCAATAGATATGGACAGTTTAATTTTTCTACATGGCTGTCTTCTTCATGGAGTTTGTGGTATAATTCTTTGCAGGTTATAAAAGTACATAATCACTTTTGAAACTAGAGATATGCATATTTCCCCACTAGCAATAAGTAGATTAGATGATATTTCAGATCAAGACAACCCTAATTAAATTACTCCTAACTTTACTGGCCTCTGTGGATTGATCTCTCTTTGACCTTCACAGCCCATCAGAAAAAATGAAAAGAAAGCATTCTAATATTTTTTCCCGTTAAAACTTTTCATGAACCTTCATATCTGTATACGTACATATATATATATGTATATATATATATGTATATACACACACATATACACATCAACTGAAGCCAAAAAATGTTTGCTGGCTCTTTATGTCTTTTTTAAAGCCTGTAACAATATAAATTAGCATTATGTCAAGGAACTACATTATTAGATTACTGCAAGGAAAGATCATTTAAATTACATTTTTAATGTTTCCACATTTGTTTTATAAGAAAAAATATTTTTAAAGCAAACATCGTTTCTTAAGGCAAGAATGTAAATGTATCCTGATGTCTTTATCTTATTAACAGTACCGGATGAAAGCACTGACCAACATAATGAACAAAAGGCATTTTCTTTAAATGGGCAAAGTAGTGGAAATTTTCTTTACAACACCATGCACTACAAATTATCTTCCAGAGAGAGGAATCTTTTTTGCTTTTTATGAGGTGTCTTTGTAGTAAACACTGTAAGGGGCATTTTGATTGTTTGTTCTTTGCCATTTGTGAAAAGGCAATGTTTATGTTACATATTTTCTATAAAAAGTTTGGATATATTATGCTGTTTGTTTAAAAAATGGTATTTCACTGTGTGGTAAGACTGCCCTATTTTAAATAAGCACAAAATTCAAAAATTGCAAGTCACACAGACTACTAGAACTCCCACAAGTTTTTTCTTCTTTTCTTTCTTTCTTCTGCCTTTCCTTTTCATTACCTTATACAAGACAGCTTATGATTTTGTTAAAAGTGATGACTTTTCTACAGCATTCAAAATGTCATCCTGTTTGTGACCATTTTCACAGAAACTCTTCAGGGCTGTCTCTACCATGTAATGCAAGGTAGTCCCACCATGGGAATAATACTTTAAAGTTCTCATCTGGTAGAATATTCATACATTTTTCGCAACTAGAAGCAAGTAAGTCTTCTTTGGTTTTACGTTATTCACAGTGGTTGGTTATTACAAAGCCTTGCACATAGGAGGTGCTGAATAAATATTTGAATTAACTCGGATGATTGTTCTGACCAATAGGATGGGTGATTTGGTACTTTTTGATGATAATAATAGATAAACACAATTCAAAAATCATGCCTGGTGATTTTGTTGTTTTGATGAATAAATCTCAGTCAACATTCATCTACCTGGTTAATCACATGGAGATGAGCCTTTTTGATGCAGATACACAATCATCTTGATCATCACTTGATGGTACCAGACATTTTGATGGATTTCCTCATCACCATTGGGTACATCCAGTCTTTTCTGTCTGCTAGAAAGTTCCTACTGGCTGTACACACACACATGCACACACACATGCACACCACTCAGGGTTTCTTAAGCCTGTCCATTTTCTGTTTTAATTCTTAATTCAAGGACACAGGATAAAGGTTGATTGAAGAAGGAAAGACATCTTTTGCTTTCTGATTTTTTTTTGATTTGGCATTCTTACATCATGCTAATCTTGAAGAAGCATCAAATCCTCTAAAATAAATTGTGGCAAAGAAATATGTTCTGTCTCTTTGGCTCCTTCCCAAGGAAGTCTCAGAAGTCCTATAATTCCTCACAGTCACAGGGTGGTCTCTGCTGGAAAGGACTGTATTGAACACAGAGTCAAGGAGCCTGGTAAGTGAGAGGTTAAATAACAATTATTCTAATGTGGGCAAAGTCAGAGTCAACATCATTAAAATTGTCTTTCCCCCCAATACCTTTGTACTCATTCATGAATAAAAGTGAGTTTTATAGCAGAAGTAATTACTCTTTCTTATCCCAGTGAAAATCTTAACAAACTAATAAATGTGTAACCCCTTCCTTGACTCCAAATGTTGTTTTTAGTTACTCTGTACTTGTGCCTAGAAGAACCAAAACCAAAATAAATTACCAATCTTTTGTGTTATATACTTCCCCCAAAATTATATCCCAAAGATCATTTAAATACTCACAACACAACTTTTGAAAACAAATTAAGTTCCATAACCTCTTAGCGTTCTTCTCCTATTTTCCTGTCTTATGATGGCCTATGCAGTTCAATTCTCCTTTTGTTTTTCCTCTTCCTATCCAGGGAACCTGTGCTGCCTCCTACAACCTCCTTCTCTTTCGCCTCTGAAAAGCAATTGAAAACATCTTTGTTTGCTGCCCAGAGGGAATTCATCCATCTAACATAAGATTGCACAGGAGTTCCCCGAATAGAGAACATCTAACATTTCCTATGATGTCAACAGAGAGGTTTCTAAGGAGGCCAGACTCCAGAAAGAGCAGTCGGTTCCTGCCCGATGCCCATCCTTGGGTGGGTTGTGTCTGAGTGCTGTGTGAGCTTCCATCTGGCACATTTCTTCTCACTCAGGTATTTCCACTGTTCATTCTCTCATCCTGCCTATTCTCCTATTCACTTGAATAATCAATAGCAGCATCAACAGCCTAATTACCCACATCATTCTCGCTGTGCTGAAATCATGGGTACAAAGGGTGCGATTCTTTCCTTAGGAATTCATTGTCTTCTTAACAAGAACCGATGTGAACTGTCTTACGAGTGGCATTTCTCGAGCAGAGGCTGGGAGCTAATAAAGTAGCCTTGGTCTCGCCTCAGTGGCAAATATCACCCGCCCTTCTCCACCTCCCTTCAAGCTGCCAACACCAGGGCTGGCTTCCTTAAAATGTACCTTTGGGATGCCCACACCGTATGGCAGCTCTGAGAATGTCACCCTATGCTCTAGGGTATTTTTCCCCATAGCTTACACAAATTGTAAATTATTATCCATAAAATAATGGTAAAGAGAGACAAGGGCAAGGAAAGGATCTGCCGTAAAGCCTCCATTAGCAAATGAGATTGGCTTTCCTATTCATGTGAAAAGTTCAAGGAGGCAATCTTGTTAAACAGTCATTTTGCATAAAGAAATAATATGCCATTATGGACCTTTTCAAATAACTTTGATGTTTTCCAGAACAATTTATTAATACTGTACTTTGGAGAAATAAGAGATGAAGTCTCACTAGAGAATAAAATCAGTGGTTGTTGGGCATTTGGTCATAGCTCAGCAGGTTTCATGGCTGTCTGAAACACATTTCGGTCCTCTGCTAGAAGTGCTTGATGGCACAATTTCCCCCCACCTCAACTCCCCTTCCTAATTTTATCTTGGGATTATTTGTATCAGAGAAACAGTCCTGATCTTCACTTCTCTATACAATAAGCAACAGTGGTATAATTGCAATCTGACTTCTTTCTTTTTTCCTTTCCCTCCCTCAATACCCACTGACCTTACTAAGACTAGAGGGGAAGGAGAGTGATAGGGTTATCAATCAGGTTTATAAGAGGCATGTTGATGATTTACCCATTTGAAGTAAGTTACATGAACAAGACTCATAATGTAACTCCTTGGCTGGATTCGTACCTGCCTAGATTCACCTGTGTGTCGAACTCACACAAACCACTGCATACTAGATACTTGCCTTTATGGAATCTGCACAGGAGTGCCTGCTTCTAAGTATCCCACTCAGTCTTCTGTTCCATTCTCCTAGGTAGCTTACATGAAAGAAGATGGCATCCGGGCACCTTCAGCTTTTCTGTGTTTTGAGTACTTTCTGAGAAGTGATTACTTATCATTGTGTTATTAGGTTGGTGCAAAAGTAACTCCAATTTTACCATTGAAAGTAATGGCAAGTATCTGCAATTACTTTTGCACCAACCTAATAATTACTGTATTTACATGAGTGCATTCTAAAGAATACCAGTTTTGCAAGGTGTCAGAGGGATCCTTTGCCACGCACATTTAAAAAATCCTGGAAAAGGGAGATAAACAGGTATTTTGGCCATGGAAATGTAATTACAGAACTTTTAATATATGTATTCATTTTGTGCAACTTCTCCAGGAATATATAATTTGTTGCATTTACCAAACTTACTTGACTTTTGTCAAACATGCTTTCTGCACTAAAATTACAGAATTATGGAACTGTGAATTACAGAGGGAGAAGAATTGGTTTTCCTCAGCCTCAAATAGCAATATATGATCCAAGGTGGTTTGAGAACCAGTAAATAGGATGGGAATGGCATGGTACAACTTCTGGATTCTAGAGATCCTCCCTCTTTGTGGCTTCATTGAGGCAAGTTGCCATATTGGAGAGGCCAATGTTGCAAGGTTCGGGGAGCACCTACCTACCTGCCAAGCCAACAGCCCTCCAGAGACTGAATCCTGCTAACAACTACATAGCGATCCCTCCCTAGTTGAGGCTTCCAATGAAACTGCAAGCCCTGGGCAAGCACCTGAATTGCAGCCTGTGACAGACAATGAAGCAGAGAACCAGTGAGGCCACGCCTAGATTCCTGACCCACAGAAACTGTGAGATCATAAGAATTTTAGGTCACAACATTTTGGAGATGATTTGTTATCTGGTAATAGCTAACCAACACAGATTTTGGTTTCAAGTCTAGAATAATGTGAATCATTGTCTCAGTAAGATTAATTTGGAAAATTGTAATTGAAGTTATAAGTCCTGGGCAGAGTTTTAAGGAAGAAAAACACATTACTCTTCTTGGGATAAGAGAGAATATTCCAGTTATGAATAAAATAATGTACAAGGGCTTATAATGTCAATCATTGTGGAGAATAATTCCTGAGAATTTATTAAATGCATGGCCCTATGGGGAATAGAAAAGTGAATCATTTTTTCTTGTCCTCAAGAAACTTTATCCCTAGACAAGAAGGAAAATAAATAATTGATAATCCATTGTTAAAAGTAGAAGTAAAACAAAGATACAAAGAGCTATCGAAGCCATACTCCCATATATGAAAATGAGCAAGATTAGTCCCAACAGGGTGGAAGGAGAGAACTAAGAAAGTTTACTTGGAGGAAATGCCAATTGAATTGTCCTTGAGGAGTAGAAAATAAAATCATAGTATTTTAACAACAGGGGAAAAGGTGAACAAAGCCATCCCTTGGGGAAAGGAGAACATAAGAAAAGGTTCGGATATAAGGAGGTATGGGGTGAATTCAGAATAAGTACAGCAAGTATGTGTAGGGCATCAAATAGACCATCTTTCAGAAGAAAACGGAAAGGAAAATTGAATACCCAAATCATTTTCTTTTATACTGGGTGGGTTTTTATTTCAACAAGTTATGTTAAGTGAATCATAATTTGGCTACCAGAATGAAAAAGTTAGAATCTCAGTTTCTATCAATCTGGTTTCAGCTCCAAGCCTGACACAGGGAATGAACACCTCTTTTAGGTAAACCAGACCACCCTTTTTGCAAATGGCCTCAGGAGGTCCCTGAGTTTAAGCCCATGACTTGAGATAACATGAGATTGAAGCCATCCAAGCAAAAGACCCTCAAACCCTTAGTCACCTCTAGATAAGATTCCACACGATCCCTTGGAAACTTCTTCTAATGTTTGACAACTTTAACAGTTATACAGCTTGTCTTGGTTTTGTGTTTCCTAATGCTTAATTACCCACTTTTAAATTGTGAAGATAAACGTAAGTCTTCTCTGGAAAGTTCTGAGATTCTCTGACTTTTCTTCACAGGTCCTTTGGCTAAGTCATTAATAATTGTCATGTTCTCCTCTGGACCTAGTCCAAATTTTCTATGTCTCTTTAATAGTAAAGACCCCATCATGGCAGAGCACATTAATAAAGGGCCTAACATATGACAGGTAGGGTTAAAAAATGATTTGGCTTTCACATTTTATATTTCGCGCACATGACATCACGTGATGTTTACCTCCTAGTGTCAGTACCATGTCATGGGCGCACATTTGTCCTGCCTGTCATGACTTCCAGGGCTACAGATAAGTCTTTGGCTCTAGGAACAGCTCACTAAACTTCTCTTTGAGAGCCTAAAATTTAGGAGATATTACACTCCACAGGGGTTGTATTGGAACAAATACCCGATATGATTAGAATTTTAATGTTTGAACACTGAAAAAGAAGCAGCCTTGGCCGGGTACAGTGGCTCACACCTGTAATCCCAGCACTTTGGGAGGCTGAGGCAGGTGGATCATGAGGTCAGGAGATGAAGACCATCCTGGCCAACACGCTGAAACTCCAACTCTACTAAAAATATGAAACAATTAGACGGGCATGGTGGCACACTTGAGATAACATGAGAGTGAGACCATCCAAGCAAGTCCCAGCTACTCGGGAGGTTGAGACAGGAAAATTGCTTGAACCTGGGAGGTGGAGGTTGTAGTGAGCCGAGATCACGCCACTGCACTCCAGCCTGGGGACAGAACAAGACTCTGTCTCAAAAAATAAAAAAAGAAGCAGCCTTAAAGTTGCCTTCTCTTGGTAAGTTAGTATGAACTTACCTAAGAGCCTTTATAGACATTATGTTTTTTGTTTAAAATACAGGGTCTTGCTCTGTTGCTTAGGCTGGAGTGCCCCCAATTCTTGGGCTCAAGTAATTCTGCCTCAGCCTCCTGAGTAGCTGGGACTGCAGTTGCATGCCACCATGACTGGCTAATTTTTTTAAAAATTTAATTTTTAGAGATTGGGTCTTGCTATGTTGCCCAGGGTGGTGTCAAAATCCTGGACTCAAGCTCTTCTCCTGCCTCAGCCTCCCAAGTAGCTGAGATTGCAGGCATGAGCCTGGCCATCGGCATTATCTTTGACAGCCTCACAAATATCCTGCCAAGGATGTTGAGTGGTTCCTAATTCTATCATTGTTTTTTATAATTGAGCAAACTAATGTTCAGATGTGGTCACTTATTTACACAAGTAAATTCTAAGTGGTGAACCTCCACAAATCGAATCTAAACTAAACAAACCCTTCTGGGACCTGCTTTGCTTCCAGATTCTCCTCTAAGTTATGAAGGTATACAAGCCCCAACTTACAAATAAGAAAATGCAATTTAATTGTAATGTAGTAGGTGAAATTTAGGCACAACTGCTATTTTTGAATAAGGATATGAATGAGGGGATTGATGAATGTGTGTGTGTGTGTGCGTGTGTGCATGTACAGCACAGCCAACAAGTGGCTGGACAAGACACTACCCAGCTGGCACCATGCAAAAAGATGCCTGGTAAAATTTCTGTCTGTCCCCTTTTCAGACAAATTCAGTCTCTCTCTCCTGTCCCCTTAATATCTCAAACTGTGCATCATTCTTGGTACCAAGAGAAGAGATCTGTAAGCCTTCCTCTCCCTTGAATCAGGGGACCTTTCTCTCTCCCCAAATAGTCCAGTATTTGGCAGTGAATGGCAATACATCTTGCTGTAAGTGTGTGTGTGTGTGTGTGTGTGTATTTCTAGGTCTGGGTTCTTGGTGGAAGTGCCTACCTTCCAGAAGAACCTGTTCTTAACTCCACCTTTAGAAATTAAATATTTGTTTTTAAACAAACTAAAAAGAAAAAAAGTTCCGGGTTGTACTGTTTAATGGCTAAGGAAGGCCTAGAGTACACATACCTTAATACCAGTTTATTTCTATGAAACCACAGAAGTGATAGTGAAAATTAACTGGGAACTCTGGTGCTTGGGAACCACATCATTATATGATTATACTGTTTTGTCATTATAAAATTATGGACGTCATTGTGCAGTAGGAACCAGGAATTGTACAAAGCTAGTCAGCAAATTATATTCTAAGTATTCCCTTTGGAATCAATTAAAGAACATCTTTAACAAATTAGGCCTTTTGTTTCATCATTAGAAAGAAATATATAAACAGGATATTTAGGCAATGAAATATTTTCCATTCAAATTAATTATAGCAAATTAGCTAGAGAATCTATAATAAATTGCAAAGTTTGACACTTTATGAACTTATTAAAGTGAAAGCTTTCCTCCTAGCCTTTAAATTATTCATTTTCATGGCCTAAAATGATAATTTAATAGTTTTATTGGCATGTGATAATTTTTAAATTACAAGAATATAGTCATCTCACTAGGTCTTTCTATGCATAAGTGAAAATTACTTATAGCATTTTAGTAGCAGTGGAAAATAATGCATGAATGCTCAAATCTGGTTATGTAAGTCGTTTTTCAGCTCTTTTGCTAAACAGAGATAAAAACTCTTTTCTCAATAAACCACAAATTTGTACCTAAAAAAGAAAAACTGGCTATTTTATTACTTTTGCCTATTTTTGTGAAAATTTCCTGTTATATTGACTTTTGTCTTTTCTCTATTATTTCCCTTGAGTCAGTCTCTTGATTTCTTCCATGACAACAGGAGAAAAGAAAGTGCATTCAGCAGTTCTGTCCAATTCCTCCCTTNTGGCCTAAAATGATAATTTAATAGTTTTATTGGCATGTGATAATTTTAAATTACAAGAATATAGTCATCTCACTAGGTCTTTCTATGCATAAGTGAAAATTACTTATAGCATTTTAGTAGCAGTGGAAAATAATGCATGAATGCTCAAATCTGGTTATGTAAGTCGTTTTCAGCTCTTTTGCTAAACAGAGATAAAACTCTTTTCTCAATAAACCACAAATTTGTACCTAAAAAAGAAAACTGGCTATTTTATTACTTTTGCCTATTTTGTGAAAATTTCCTGTTATATTGACTTTTGTCTTTTCTCTATTATTTCCCTTGAGTCAGTCTCTTGATTTCTTCCATGACAACAGGAGAAAAGAAAGTGCATTCAGCAGTTCTGTCCAATTCCTCCCTTCCACTTTACAGAAACACTGCTTGAAAGAATTTTCTATAACAGATCTCCACATCTCACATGATTCCAGCACTCAATCAGCCCTCTCCAGTCAGGTTTCTGGCCTCATCATCATCCTCTGAAACTGCTCTTTCCAAAGTTGCCAATAGCCATTTTTTTTTTCCTTTTCTTATTTGACTTCTAAGTATCTTTCAAAACACTTAAATGGTTCCTGTTTCATGAAATGCCATCTGCTCTTGACATCACTCTCTTCCTCCCACTTTCATAGCTACTTCTTCCTAGTCCTCTTTGTTCTCTCCTTTTCCTCTTTCAATATCCAAGTCATAACCCCAGCTTTCTTCTCTTCTATAGCTTCATTTCTTCCTTAGATAATCTTAACAAGTCTCATTGCTGTAACTATCATCTATATGTTAATGAATCCTGAATCTATTACTTCTATCTTGTCCTCCACTGGTTGTCTGACTTCTACATTTAAATGACTACCAGGCTGTCACCCTGGTGTTCAAAACAGAATTATCAACTTCTTCCTACAAACATATTCCCAGTTTGCCCCACACCAGCAAACTATTCCAGCATCCACCCAGTTGCTCAGGCCAAGAACCTACATGTAATTTTTGACTCCTTTTATTCCCCTCACTCCCTATTTTCAATCCACACCAAGTTGTGTCAACTCTACTTTTAGGACACATCCCAAACTTGCCTGCTTTTGTCTATCATCTTCTACTCCCACCCTTGTCTCTAAGCCATCATAATCTCTCACCTGCAACGCTGCTAGAGCCTTAGTGGTCTCTCTGATTCTACTCTAGTCCCCGCCCCCAACCCGCCTGAGAAGCCATTCTCTACACAGTAGTCGGAGTAACTTACTGAATCAGACCTTCTCACTCCCATTTCTAAAATTCTCCATTAGATTCTCTCGCGTTGAAAATCAACTCCAAAACCTATACCTTGGCTTTTGATGATCACCTGATCTGGCCTGTTTGCCTTTCTGAGCTGGCCTTGCACCTTTCTGTTCTATTCTGTACAACAACATTCTTGGTGGCAGGGGCTCCACTGGCCATGTACATGAGTGAGGGGTAGAGCAAAGCCCCAAAGGGACCCCAGGATAAGCATGTGTTAAGTTATGAAGATTTTTGAGGTTGGTTGTTTCTATGGTATAACCTAGCTTGTTTTTGCTGGTGCAGGGAATCATTTACATATTCATTCACAAAATACACATTTCTTGAGTGTGTAGCCTATGTCAGACATTACTTTTGGAATAATACCTATAACTGGGGATAGACAAATTTCACTCTCTCATGGGGTTTACTTTCCAATGAGGGGCACATACCATAAACAAGAAAACAAATACATGAATAAGATACTTTTAGATAATGAAAATGAGCAGGGCGTGCCCCAGCCTGTCTTCAAACTCAGACTGAGAATTACAAACCCGGAATACCCTGGCTGACACCACAAACTCAGGCAGATGACAGTCCCAAGGTCATAAAAACAGTCACGAAATGCTTCTAAGACAAGTATGAAGTTCAAGTTCTCTGAAAGAAAGGTGATGAATGAAATGAGCAACATCATTAACAATACTTCCAAAAGCAGATAACAAAAACAATACATTAAAAAAAATTTTTTTAAATGACTAAGAATTCTCAGATTTAAAAAATTATGCAAGAACTCACATTAAAAGATCATACAGACATTTCATTTGTAAGAAAAATGAAAGAAAACTATGTACTTAAAACACAGTGTGGAATAATTTAAGAAAATGCAAGTCAAAGAGACTATCTAAGATTTCAAAATAAAAAGAGAGTTTACCTAGAAATAAGTATCACTTTTTTAATTGAACATCTCACCTTTTATTTTATCACCTTTTATTTTTTATTTAAAAGTTAACAACTTTAAAAAAAAATTAAAACCCAATATTTAGACTAGAGTTATCATTAATTTAGTTGCGTCCTCAGAGTTATTGGGAACCTTGGAGTATCTCTTATTTTTTTTGAGTTTTTAAAAGTAATGTGCAACATCCATATATACAATTGTTCAATGAACAATTATACAAATGAACAATATATATATATGGAAGCTATACATTAATTTAATGAACAATATGTTCATAAATGTTGAGCTCAATACATTTTTACAAAGAAAATGACCTTGAAACAATCACCAAGTTCAAGAAAGAATGTATGTAGAGCACTCCTCTTGCCCCAATCCTTCCCCAAGCAACCACAACTCTAAGCTGTATGCATATTCAGGTTTTGCATTTAGGTCTATTTTTGAACTTTACAAATACTTTCATATTTGTCTTTTCTTTTGCTTAACATTATGTTCGTGACAGTTGTTTTTATTATTCCTTCTTTTTTGTGCTGGGTAGTGTTCTACCAGTTGAAATGTCCCATAGTCACATTGTTCCATTCTGTGGTTGATGTTCTTTGTGCAACTTTCCAGCTCAGAGCTATTATAAGTAATTCTGACACATTCTTGTTTGTGTCTTTTGTTGCACATGTGTACTCATTTCTGTAGACTGTGAATAAGTAGTGATTGTCATTGTACAGAGTTGTATCACAACAGTTACATTCTGCATCATCAGTCTTTTAATGTAACCATTCTTGAGTATGTAGAGTGTTATTGTAGTATTAAATTATGATTCTAATTTGCATTATTCTATTAATTAAAGAGATTGTGCCCATTTTCATAAGGTTGTTTACCACTGGGTGTCATCTTTTCTAGGTTGCTTGTTCAGGTCTCTTGCCCGTTTCCCCCCTTAGTCTGTCTGTATTTTTCTAATGCAAGCATCATATTGACATCAGACTTTCAACAGCCACATTTAACAAAGAGGGAAATGGAATAATAGTTTCACAGTGTAGAGGAAAATAATTCAAACCTAGAATTATTTTTTTTTTAATTTAGCTGAGCTTTTATTTAAATGAAATGTGAGGTAAGACAATTTTTAGATATTCTACAGCTCTAAATGTTTATCACTCAAAGACTCATTTGGAAAGGACTTTGGAGAAATGTTTAAATGTTTCTCCTCAATTTGTAGAGAATCAAATCAAGAAGAAATCAATGAAATATTGCCAACTAGGCAAGTACAAATTTTCAAGTTTATTATCAATTAAGTAAATAAGGAATATGAAGAAAAATGTAGATTCTGTAAATATGAAAGCAAAGCGTTAAGCAGATTCACTTGACTGGCAAGGGTTGGGGGTGGGGGTGGAGTCCTAGTCCTAACAAAATATGCACATAATATTTGTGGAGAAAAGTTCTAAATTCTATTGAATGGTATTACACAATAGCTAAAACAAATGAAGAAGCAGAACATGTTTGAAGACGGGAACATTTAACATTTTAAAAATGTTAATTTTCATCCAAATGAATGTACATATTCATTATTATTCCCCTCAGTATCCCAGTGGGAGCTTTGGTAGAATTAGACCAACTATTTAAAATTTGTGTAGACACAAAAAGGCCCACAGAATATTCTTAAAAGGAAGATCTTTGTGGGGCTCTTAGTCCATCATATATTAAGATGTATTTCAAGCCCATAATATTAAAACAATTTAGTACTGGGAAGTTATCAGTTAGAACAAAGGATCAGAAACAGATCCATCAATTTGGAAACCTGATATGTGATAGTAGAGATATTACAAACCAGAGGGAAATATCCATTTTTTAGCAAATTATGTTAGGGAATTATTTCACTATATGTACAAAAATGGTTCATGGGCAGAGAATGGGGTTTGAGGGACTGGTGAGTAAAGTGTGACGAACAGGCCACATGGAATTGTAAGGGACCTTAAATGACCATTGGGAAGACTTTGGAATCTGTTTTATTTACTTATTTACATTTGAGACAGAGTCTCACTCCATCAACCAAGCTAGAGTACAGTGTTACCATGATAGCTCGCTGCAACCTTGAACTCCCATTGCTCAAGTGATCCTTCCACCTTAGCCTCGCAAGTAGCTGGTACTACAGGCACATGCCACCACCCAGCTAACTTTAAAGTCTTTTTCTTTCTTTCTTTCTTTCTTTCTTTCTTTCTTTCTTTCTTTCTTTCTTTCTTTCTTTCTTTCTTTCTTTCTTTCTTTCTTTCTTTCTTTCCTTCTTTCCTTCTTTCTCTTTCTTTCTTTCTTTCTTTCTTTCTTTCTTTCTTTCTTTCTTTCTTTCTTTCTTTCTTTCTTCTTTCTCTTTTTTTTCTTGAGACAATGTCTCACTCTTTTGCTCAGGTTGGAGTGCAGTGGCACAATCTTGGCTTACTGCAACCACTGTCTCCGGGGCTTAAGTGATCCTCCCTCCTCAGTCCCGAGTAGCTGGGACTACAGGTGCGCACCACCATGATTGGCTAATTTTTGCATTTTTTTGTAGAGATGTTCCCATTATGTCACCTAGGCTAGTCTCGAACTCCTGGGCTCAAGCACTCCTCCCACTTTGGCTTCCCAAAGTGTTGGGATTGCAGGCATGAGCCACCGCGCCCGGCCTGGACTCTGTTTTAAATAAAATAGAAGTCATAGGAGAACCTTACGTAGAGGATTACATGATTTGATTTACATCTCCAAAAGATAATCAGTTTTTGAGCAGAGAATGCATTCTAGGGGCAAGAATGGAATCAGAGACAGAAAACAGATGATATTAAGGCAGGCAAATCATTAGAGTCACAACACTTAATGTAAGAAGAGAGTGGAGCAATGGTAAACAAAAGATCTGAAGAAAAGGAAATGTGAAGTAAGAAAGCAAAGAATGTTATACCCAAGGAAGTTGTCCTTCAAGTATAGTGGCAACAGCGACACATCTTCAAGAAGGTAAGGATTTAAGGAGCACCTCTCCCTTAAGCTCTTCTTCAACAACCCATGGAAGAGGAAATCTAGCCGAGAGAGAGGCACTAAACAGAAAGTTAGGAAATGGAGAAATTGTGGTAAAAACACACAAACAAAACAAAACCAAAACCAAAATAACCCTAGGTGTTAGCATGATGTTCATTTAAATACAGAATGACTTCTGGGCTACTATGAGAATAACAGACGAAGACCCGAATGTGAATGTTACAATAGTATGTCACTAAGGAGAAAAAGGAGAGAGGAAGAGAATAATGGTGCGAATTTCTGCACTTTTAAAGTAGGAAATTGGGCCGGGCATGGAGGCTCACGCCTGTAATCCCAGTACTTCGGGAGGCTAAGGCAGGCGGATCACGAGGTCAAAAGATTGAGAACATCCTGGCCAACATGGTGAAACTCTGTCTCTACTAAAAATACGAAAAAATTAGCTGGGTGCGGTCGTGCGCACCTGTAGTCCCAGCGACTGGGGAGGCTGAGGCAAGAGAATCACTTGAACTCGGAAGCGGAGGTTGCAGTGAGCCAAGATTGCACCACTGCACTCCAGCCTGGTGACAGAGCGAGACTCCGTCTCAAAAAAAAAAAAAAAGTAGGAAATCAAAAAATGTGACTGGACACACAGTGGCTCATGCCTGTAATTCCAGCACTTTGGGAGGCCGAGGAGGGTGGATCACAAGGTCAGAGATCGAAACTATCCTGGCTAACACAGTGAAACCCCATCTCTACTGAAAATACAAAAACAATAGCAGGGTGTGGTGGCAAGTGCCTGTAGTCCCAGTTACTTGGGAGGCTGAGGCAGGAGAATGACATGAACCCAGGAGGCGGAGCTTGCAGTGAGCCGAGATCGCACCACTGCACTCCAGCCTGGGCGACAGAGCAAGACTCCGTCTCAAAAAAAAAAAAAAAGAAAATCATGCTCCACATCTACAAAAACAAGTGATGTCAATATTCTAAAGACTAGAGTGAAAATAGGCGCAGAGGGAGGAGGTAAGCAAAATTTATTTTGCATAATTTTCTAAGAAAAAGGAGATATTACATGTCAATTTTTAGAACCATGTCTTTCACTTAGTAGGTGCTCAGGGAAAGATGGCAAGGATGATCAGGATTATTATTTCCCAGACTTCCAGGCAGTCTCTCCTGCCTCCTTCAATTTCTCTGCCATTGACTCTAAAAAATTCCTTGGACAAAATGTTTCTGTCCATTTACCAATAACCCTGTGTTGCTCAGGAATGGAGGTGAAGGAACAGAAATGAGCAGACATCTTTTTTCTATCAATTTTTGGGAGATCAGAGGAACAAAATAAAACAAAAAGCAAGAAGAGCTTCATTTCTAAGCATCACAATGGCTGAAATTATGCAACTTTCATGCAGTCTTTACGGATTCCATTTAAGCCTTTGAAACTAATTATCCAGCTTGTGGTGGTGGGGTGGTTGTTTGTTTTTGCAATCCCTGTACTAGTCTGCTTGGGCTGCCATAACAAAATGCCATAGCCTGGGTGGCTTAAATAACAGAAACTTCTTTTCTTATAGTTCTGGGGGCTGGCCAAGATCAGGGTGCCAGCTTGGTTGATTTCTGGCGAGGGCTCTCTTCCTGGCTGGTGACTGCTGCTTTCTCATTGTGTCCTCACGTGGGCCTTTCTGTGATGCGTGCTCTTTCTGTGAGCAAGAGCTCTGATCTGCCCCCTTTTTCTTACAAGGACACTAATCCTGTAGGATCAGGACCCTACCCTGATGACCTCATTTGACTTTATTTACTTCTTTAACGGCTCTATACACTCACGTTGGGGGTTAGGGCTTTTTGACATATGAATTTTAGAGGGACATAATTTAGTCCATAGCAATTTCTCAATGTTTTTACAATGTATTTGCTTGATTGTTTTAAAACTAAAATCCATAGATGGTGGCATTTCTTTTTTTAAGAGACAGGGTCTGTTCTGTCACCCAGGCTGGAGTGCAGTGGTGTGATTATAGCTCAATGTAGCCTCAACTTGTGGGCTCAAGGGATCTTCCTACATCAGCCTTCAGGGTAGCTAGGACTACAGGTGTGCACCACCACGCCAGGCTAATTAAAAAAAATTTTTTTTTTGCAGAAACAGGCTCTCACTATGTTGCTCACACTGGTCTCAAACTCCTGAGCTCAAACAATCTTTCTTTGGTGTGCCTTGGCCCACCAAAGTGACAGGATTACAGGCATGAGATATTGCACCTGGCCCTATAATTCTTATTTTTATTATTTGAGATGGAGTTTCACTCTTGTCAATCAGGCTGGGGTGCAATGGCACAATCTCAGCTCACTGCAACCTTTGTCTCCTGGGTTCAAGTGAGTCTCCTACCTCAGCCTCCTGAGTAGCTGGGACTATAGGCGCACACCACCATGCCCAACTAATTTTTGCATTTTTAGTAGAGATGGGGTTTCACCATGTTGGCCAGGCTGGTTTTGAATTCTTGACTTCAGGTGATCCTTCCGCATTGGCCTCCCAAAGTGCTGGGATTACAGGTGTGGGCCACTGCGCCCGACTGGCCCTATAACTTTTTAAATGCCCTATTTTCCCTTGAAACTAGGAGTAAGAATTGAATCTATATAATTGATAGAGACCTTAAAACATTTCTATGTTTCTTATCCAATTTTTTCCCTCTCCATCTATACCATCCTACAGAGACAGATTTCTATTTTAAAGAAGGAGATTCCAACCACTCACTTCTGGGTGGCCAATGTTGGCATTTAATTCACTAAAATATTTTTTGTTGTCTAATTGAATTTGTCTAATTTGAATTACAGATACCAATAACAAAATCATTAGTTTATTCTTTTAGTATCTCGCCATATGCAAAGCATTTTCGTGTGCATTTGGTTTGTTTGTTTTATCATTTCAACCATCTTAAGAAATAGAGAGAGAAGATCTAGTCCTAATTTTATACAGGAGCAAATAGTTAAGTGATTTACCAGCAACAATAACAAGAGACAACAAGCAAGGGACAGAGTCAGCAAGAAAGTTCATTTTAAAAAACAATTGGCATAGCCGGATGTAGTGGCTCACACCTGTAATCCCAGCACTTTGGGAGAATGAGGGGGACAGATCAACTGAGATCAGGAGTTCGAGACCAGCGTGGCCAACATGGTGAAACCTCATCTCTACTAAAAATACAAAAATTAGCTGGGCATGGTGGTGGGCGCCTGTAGTGCCAGCTACTTGGGAGGCTGAAGCAGTAGAATTGCTTGAACCTGGGAGATGGAGGCTGCAATGAACCAAGATCATGCCATTGAACTCCAGCCTGGGTGACAGAAGGACACTCTGTCTCAAAAAAACAACTGGCTATTTTTTCCCCTTTCTTTTCTGTTTTTACTGTGGAATGTTTTAACAGTTAAATAACTTTAAAAATGATTAATTCTATAAGAAAGCATGAAAAGGGGACTGTAAAAGAACAAAAAGACAAATGAGATGTTTTTTCTCTTCTAAGGAGCTTCCATTAGGGTGCATAGTGTTTTGTGCAATCCAAATAGAGCATTGCTGCACGAAGAGGGTTATGTTTCTTCATTCCTCTTTAAATCAGCTTTATCTGTGAGCATCCCATAATTCTGAATTATGGTTTAGTGTTCATTTATGGTTAGGGTTATGATTAAAGTGCAATTAATCTCTGATAAAGCCATGTCTACATTGATTCACTAAATCAAAATTTTTGAGGGTACATTTTGCTTTCATGGTTCCTTTAATAACTAACTTCTGGCTAATCAGACAAGTACTGCAATAAATCCATGTGCGTCATTGATGATAACATTTGGATTGACTTTTCTTTATAATATTTTGAGTCGTGGCATAATATCGATATTTACACCTCTTCCGGTCCTAATGTGTACCACTTTGATTAATAAAATACTTTTAAAAATACTTAAAATATAGATCATAACAAACCAACAATCAATCTTTCTATAGCTTATACAATGCCTTATCCTTCTGATTTCCAAAGATTAATCACTTTCTTTTCTCTTATTTAAATTATTTTCAAAATATTACTGAAACATCCTTTAAAGAGTTTTCTTCCAGGGAAACTCATAAAATCTATCTATGCCCACTAATACAAGCTTTCCTTCAGTATAAGATCTTACTTTCTGGGGGAGCAAATTGTTAAATCATTGATACTTCTCTTTATGAAATCTCCTAAATTGCAGATTATTTGGCTTTAGTATATCTTTAATGATATAAATCACATACAAATTGGGTTTAAAATTCCAAAGGATGATTTTGAGGACTGAAGTACATTTGGCCATTAGAGAGTCTAAAAATACCGAATTGACCAGGTCAGAATGAATGGCCTTGGGCTGCCATGTTTCATGGCAACCTGTATGCAGAAACTTACTATCTTCAACTGGCCTTGTTCAGATGTGGGGAACAGTTTTAGGCCATTCCGAATCAATAAGACAACCAATTATACTTGAATTAAGTAAAATAATCAGCAAGAATTGCAGGAAACCCTGTCCAAGCATAGTTTGAAAACCTTCCATACAGAGTTCTTAAAAGCAGACTATAACTTCTAATGATTTACTTGCTTCATTATTATTGCTGCTTGAATCAAGTCAAGCAGTTTAGCCAGGACTTCACAACAGGTCTCTGCCACTACATTGATACATATTAAGTTGTGAATGGCCTCCGATGTTTCTTGCAATGATATTCATCATGCCCAGCCAGTCCTGCCAATCTGCAAATGTTCAGGCCCCCACATATGGACCACACAGCCCATGGCAATGCAGTCAAAATCTGTGAGTCGTGGGATGATCCGTCTGATATTTTCAGCTAACTTAATAATTAATTGGGTAGCATCTGAATCAATAATTCAATGATCCAATTTGGTCAGCAGTGTGTCCAGGCTTTCCTGATGATTGGTCGACTTGTTTTGATTTTCAGGACCCAGTTGCAGAAGTAGTGAAGTTTTAACTAGGCTTTCAAAAATATTCATACAACTCAGCTATATGGAAATAATTCCTATAAACATAACTGTGCCAATGAGAAGAGTGAGAAGCCATTGACTTAACAAATGAGCGATTCGTTATTCACATGTCTTACTATATTGGCAACTATGCCTTTCTCATTTTTATGTTATTTTATCCATATACATGTATAGAAATAGTGTTATTTAGAGATCTTAAACATGTGGACAAATATTTTGATAGAGTTTGGGGAAAACAGCCTGTATCCTTGTTTTGTAGAAAAAGAGTTTTTATGAGAAAGAAGTTATATTTATTCAGATCTATATGTGTGAGTACATATCTAGATCTATATAGGTTTATATACATATACAATAATATACTTGAGCCCCACTTTTTCATCTCACTACCACTTTGTAGCCAAAAGACCAAGATCTTGATATAATAAATTAAATATTAAGATATATATTAAAGTATACATATAATATAATTGAATAACAAAGATAAAATTATTTGAAATGCCTTGAAAATAATAGAGATTTTAAAAGAAAATGAGAGCATAAAAACCTTTAAAATGTATGGATCAACAAAGAAATACTTGTAAAATTATTACTTAATTAGAAAATCCCTTTTAAATGCTCCTTTATTCCATGAGACTTTTCATCTGACAAGGCGCTTAGCCACCTTTTAAAGCAGAGGATCTCTCCAATACCTGAAGATAAATATCTACCAGGAGCTTTTTAAACAATGCTTGTCATGTTTGTCATTATGAAGAAGACTCATACATAAATTAAATTTTACTGAACTGTAGCTATGAATTAGAGTCCCATGAATTGTGCTATTGCTAACCTACTCCGGTGGTATGTTGCTATCACTTCAATTGTTTTAATGATAAATTTCCTTTAGAAAATGGAAGGATCTGTTGACAGACAAAAACAAGAACTAACAATGGACTATTTAGACTTGCAAATGATGGAACATTTAATTATTCCAAAATAGCATTCCCCAGTTAGGGTATGATCATTAAATCCATCATCCTTCAGTTTATATGCATGAAACATTTATCATGTCTTCCTCAAACAGGAGTCAGTCATCTAAATATAGATTTTTGGACCATCCATTTCAGCATGACATTTCATCGAAAGCCTGGAATTTCATTTATTTTCCGTAACAGAGATAAAGTGTTTGTAAACGATGTGATAAGACCATAAAGAGAAAGTAAAGTGAAATTCAGCTTCACACAGAGATAAATACAGACCCTACTGAACATCACAGTAGTAGAGAAAGAGAAAAATGAGAGACAATACGCCAGCAGCAACATTCCAGGCAAGAATCGACGTTTCCTATATACGGTTTTTGAAAATGTGTGCTCAGTTTTAGTTCTCTGAATTTGCTTGCAAAATATTTTGCATTCAGACTCAAGACAGAGGTGGCAAGATCAAGACAATCTAAAATTAAATATACTTGAGCTCTTTTTGTCAATTTCCACATACTGGAAAAAAATGTTTATGTCTCATTGGAGAGATAAATGTCTCAGAAAACAGTGTTTTATAAAATTCAGAAGTTAATTATTTTCTGCAGATCCTCATTTTCAGGAAGAATATAGAGTAGCTAGGTAGTCATTATTTGAAGTCTAACTGGAGACAAGTTACATTTAGGGCCTGGACAAACATTTCATGAGATGGCAAGTACAAATAAAAACCAGTTAATACTCCTCCAGCAATGTTTCTTTCCTCTCATGGAATGCTTGTGGTGTGCAAGAGGTGTTTGGGAAGGATTTATAAGTAAGTTTTCCATGAAAGGAACAATACTAACATTACTAACGGTCCCTCCCAGCCCAGGTCCTCTCCATCAACATTTTACAGCCCGGGAGAACAAGGCCTAGAGAAGTTAAGTGACTGACCCAAGGCCACATGCTGATGTCAAAATCAGGCCTCGAGCTTATGTTTCCTGACACTTACTCAAATGTTATTTTATGCCACTATTCTGCCAGTGGGAAATGTGTGTGTCTGGCCATGTGTGCATACAGTCTACCCAAATGGTGTCTATGAAATTTGAAATCACACTATGAAAATGTGAACTAAGCATCTAATATCCTACCCTAATCAATTGTATCACATTTAGAAAAAATTTGAATCCTGGCCAAACGCAGTTGTTCATACCTGTAATTCCAGCACTTTCGGAGCTGGAGCTGGGTGGATCACTTGAGGTCAAGAGTTCAAGACCAGCCTGGCCAACATAGTGAAACCCCATCACTACTAAAAATAAAAAAATTAGCTGGATGTGGTGGTATGCACCTGTAATCCCAGCTTCTTGGGAGGCTGAGGCACAAGAATCACTTGAACCCAGGAGGCAGAGCTTGCAAGTGAACCAAGATTGCACCACTGCATTCCAGCCTGGGTGATAGAGCCAGAAACCATCTCAAAAAAAAAAAAAAAAAAAAAAAGAAAAAAAAAAAAAAAAAAAAAAAAAAAAA
>NW_016803270.1:1404131-1418095 GCF_001698545.2 Rhinopithecus bieti | reverse complement strand
GGTACAGAAAGTTTTCCTCTTTTTGAAATACTTGTGAATGAGATGTGTGTGTGAACGTGCATGTGTGCGTACATACATATACATATGCTATATGTACCACATATACATTGAAAGAGGCAATGATCAGGAGACTCCTATTTAAAGTATGCATTAAAACGCCAATCACCTATAACCATCCTACCCTCAGGCCTGGCCTTTTAAAACCAGAAAGACTTTTTGGTTTTCTCCAGTTTTCTGTCCCATTCAGTCCTCCCACCTCTGAGCCTTGTCAGTGATGGTGGATGACAAGAAAAGAGAGAAATATTTTAGATGTCAAGTGGTGGAGTATGTATTCACTATGTTTGACTTTTTTTCTGTTGGATCTACAACATAGAAATAGACAAATCACACACCAATGGAGTTGTCTTTAGGATTTGATTAGCTGACATGTGACCCTGCTAAGAGCCAGCAAATTCTCCTTGTCCTATGTGCCCTCTTCATCCTGGCAGAAGTACCCTAGTTCATTATTTTTGAGAAAAATAATTGCAAGTAGCTCCATGGTTGTCCTGGTGAAGATCGAGAAATGGGAGATGTATCTTTTTCCTTACAAAGGAAATTGAGATTATCATTGATAGAGGATATAAACTTTTAAATGCCATGGTGACATAGCTGCCTGATTCCTAAATAAAGAATATAAATAAATAACAGGAGTATAGTTGGTGGCATGAGCAAAACTCACCCATTTTCCCATAAATGGGTTGGCAAACCAGGGCTGAGAGGAGACAGTCGGGGAGATTTAAACTAGGAAATCAGAGAAATGCTACAGGAAGACACAACTCACTCCATAACGCATCCTATTTATGAGGCAAATAAATATCAATTGTGTACAATATTGCCATGTCTACAAAAGCAAAACTCCCATCATTTTGACAGGTGTTTTGCATACATATGAACTGCAAGATCAAGCTTGATATGTGTGATTTCTTACAATAATCAGTATCTGAATCTTCTGGAGTTGGCATGCGGCACTCTGTGAAAGATGTCACATTTAGACTCTGCCTTACATAAAATGTGTGCAATGTCTATGCTTAACTCCCAGCACCTGTCTCTGCCTTATTTTCTCTGCCCAGTTAAAATATCTTATAACAATGTCCCCATGTTTATCATATTTTTCATATGCAGAGTTTTGAACGTGGTACGTTTGAAAGTTTTGTAGGAAAAATCTTTTGCATGGTGAAAGCAGTTTATAGCAAACCTACATATCTATGAAACACTTGTATGGAAAAAAGTAAAACGAAGAGTGCTGCCAGACATTTCACAGAATTCAGTTCTGCAATGTACCCAACATGGATGAAATCTGGTCCCAGCAAAACAGGATTTCTTTCTGTGAGAAAATTCCATGGCATCTAGTTCACCAGCTTCCTTTATAATGTATCTTCCTTCATTCCCCAATCTCCTCCCCTTCAATGGATTCAACTTTCAACTTTCTACCTTTTCCCTGCAAAATGTCTAGAATCTATTCTTTGGCTTCTCATAATTCCTATCCTGATTCAATTTCCACACCATTTTCTCTAACCTCACGTCTCTCTCTCTTCCCATTTTTTAAAATTTTTTTGCAAAAGGTCACCAGGAAGGCAAAAAATGTTAGCAAGAAGTCAGCTTCTATTGGACTGTGCTCAATTTTTCTCTTTTGAGTTTCTCCCCACCTCCTTGGCCATTTCCTTACACCTGTCTACACAGTTGTACACCACCGAAAGTGGGGTGTTGATATGCCAAAGAGAAATGGGCAAACTCAGTGTGCCAGCACACCATCACATGAATAGAAAATGGGAAACTGAAAATACATCTGGTGAAGGAATTCAGGAAACGGAGGGACATTGTCGCAACGATGATTTACCCCCTCGGTGTCAACACACCCAGGAAGATCAAAGTGAAAGATGAGGTAGCACCTAATGTCAGCCCACAGAAACTGGACGTGAGCATAGTCAGGCAGGCCAAGCATGTGTAGAAGGATAGAGCTCTCTAGGGGAGCTAAATTCGGAGCCGAGAGACGGCGAAACCTGGGAGTGTTTCAGAACCAGAAAGGCACTGTGACATCCCTGAGGTCATTTAGGGTACTGTAAGTAGAAGCAAAAAGGAATAATTAGAGGAACTATATTCTATTCAGGTTTGTAGGATGAATGGGATGGAGACATCAGTGACTTATGAAGGCCCTCATCTTCATCACTTCTAGGGGGCTGATGGCTTCAAAGGGATGGAATCCAACATCTGACAAATCCGGGTGTTTATCTTGTTCCTAGGAAGTAAGGATGGTTCTTTATTCCTTCAAACTTAAGGATGTTACTTTTTCTCTCCTTAAAATCAAGGAAATTAATTCTAGGCAAAAATAATTATGTATAATATGCATATAAATAACATATATATTCACATAGATTATATATATGTATACATATATGTATGAATTTGAGAAAGAAATAAAAGAAAATGAAATAATTCGAAAGCAAGACTGACTGTCTGGATACAATAAGCTGGAGGATTAAGTAATTTACTCCAGAGAATGTTCAGATATTACCATTAACACAGAAATATAGGACACTGACATTCCTCATATCAGATGTTCTTGAAAAATGAAGGGTTTGAAAAGAGAATAAGGAAAATAGCTAATATATGATAAACAGCTCATATAATCAGAAAGAAATACAAATAAGAAAAAACTATCCTTTAAAAAATATTGAAAATGTGTAAATATGTGGTTTTCTTAAAAAATCATTAGTTTCAGAGTACTACAGAAATATTTTTAGACTACACTATATGAAAGACATATATTTTCAGATAATAACACATGGAGGTAAATTAGCTTTGTGTTTGCATCTTGCAGGCATTGCAGTAAACATTTAGCCATCAATATCAATAATAAGTTTGTTTTATTCAGTATAATAGTCTTCAAAACATAGACCTGTGTTTATAGATCAAGATTAAATCAAGGGGTTATTATTAACCCTGGTAATGACCTCTCTTTGCTGAAAATCAAATAAATCTAACAGGCATTTCTTTTAACAAAGTCTTTGAAAAACAGAGGTTCTATTAGTGTTTGCAAAGATTGTTAGACTAGAACAAGAATTAGCTATTTGTTTCTGGTTTACTTCGCTTTAATATTTTAATGATGCTATAATTTTGGAGCTAATTAACATAAGAAAAAGTTCCAACCAGTGTTTTAAAACATTTTAGAACACTCTATGAATGGTTTCAGACAATCTTCTGACTCATGTTTAAAAACATGTCCAATTTATATCAGAATAACTCAAAATTGCAAATAACACCCCCTTCCACCCAGAATCACTTCTGGTTAAGACAGTAAAAGTAACCAGATTTATTCCCTTGCCTGAAACAACCTGTTATAATCTGTTTAGTCTGCTATAACAAAATAGCTTAGACTGGGTAATTCACAAACAATAGAAATGTATTGCTGATAGTTCTGGAGCTGGGAAGTCCAAGATCAAGGCGTTGGCAGATTTAGTGTCTGGAGTGGGACAGTTCCTCATAGATGGTACCTTTTATGTATCTTTAAATGGCAGAGGGAGTCAACAAGCTCCCCCAGGCCTCTTTTATAAGGACACTAATTCCATTCATTAGGGCTCTGCCCTCACGACCTAATCACCCCTCAAAGCACCTCACCTCTTAATATTATCACACTGGGGATGAGTTTTCAACATATGAATTTTGGGGGTTAGGCACAAACATTCAAGACATAGTGCAAACAAAGACAAAAACAGATGGACAAAACATACGAAACAATAATTTTCAAGACACACTGAACATCGGACAACAGTGATCCCTGAGAGATGGTAGACAAATGAGGTAGACCCTGTGATTGCCCTAGCTACTACCCTAGCTTACTTTCAAGTCATGTTGAGGGAGAGGAGAGAGGTGGAGCTGAGAGTCCAGGGAGACCAAGGAGGAGACAGAGACAGACAGAGAGAGAGAGAGAGAGAGAGAGAACAAACTCTGGGAGTTCTGCAGAGGGTCCCCCTTCAGTATTTATCTGAGCACTGACCAAACTATGCACGTGGGGAAACTACCTGAAGCCAGAGGGGAAAAACGACCTAAAAGGATTAGAAGATAATACAATGTAATAATGAAAAATATTTAGTTGATCAAACACAAGTCATGAAAAGAGGGAAAAGGGAGCAAAGAACATACAGGACAACTACAAAATAAGTAGCGAGACAATAGATTCACATTTATCCACATTGATAATTATATTAAATGTAAATAGTTAAAAGGCATAAGTCATCAGCTTGGACCAAAAAAAGAAAACAAGACTCAGCTGTATGCTGCCTACAAGAAACACACTTTAAATACAAAGGCACAAATAGTTTAAAAGTAAAAGAACTTTTACTTTCAAAGTTCTTTTAAAACTTAAAAATATACCAAAATATACCATGCTAAAATGAATTTTTAAAAAGTGGAAGTGATTATATCAGTATTAGACAAAACAGATTTCAAGGCTAAGACTAGTAAGGGTTATAAAAGAGTGCACATAGAATATTTACCAAGATAAACCATATTCTGTCTCATAAAAAGTCTCAATACCATTAAAAGGATTCAAGTTACATAATGTACACTCTCTGACCACAGTGAAATTAAATTAGAAACCCATAACAAAAAGATGTTTGAAAATAGTCAAGACATTGGAAATTTAATATACCTGTATCTATTAAATAATTATTTGTTGTTGAAAACCTTCCCACAAAGAAAGCTCCAGGCTCAGATGGTTTTGTTTGTCAATTCTACCAAATATTTAATTAAAAAATACCAATTCTACACAAAATCTTTTATGAAAAGAGAGAATACTTCCCAAGTAATTTTTTGAGGCCAGTACTACTCTGATACCAAAAGCAAGCATTACAAGAAAAGATAAGTATAGTATACTACTCCTGAAGAACGTACGTGCAAAATTGTGCAGAATTTTAGCAAATACGACAAATATATAAAAGCATAGCAAATGCAGAATTTTAGCAAATACAGTCAATATATAAAAGCATAGTATGTTTTGAACAGGATAGTTTGTCCCAGGAATGCTAAGTTGATTTCACATTCAAAAGTCAATTAATGTGATTCATCACATTAACGAGCTAAAAAAGATAAAATCATCTCAGTGGATATAGAAAAGCACTTGGCAAAATCTAATATCCATTCCTGATTTTACAAAAAAAGAAACTTTCAGTGAACTCAAAATAGAAGAGATTTTCCTCAACCTAATAGAGGGCATTTATGAGAAACCTATAGCTAATATCTTCCTTTAATAAGTGGTTCAAAAATTAATGAGCTCAATGCAAGCAATGGTGCCTTGTGTCTTTGAGAAAGTAGAGCTAACGTCAGCTGCCTGGTTTGGTTTTGTGCCTACTACATTTTTTAGATCCTCAACTAGGGATTTGTGAAATGCTTTATCTAGTGTAACTGGTGCTTCCTGCTGTCAGTCTACATTAATTTGTCTTTAGCCTGCACCACCCTTAACTAGGCAGGCCGATGGCTGTCTCTCATCAGGTTAACTGTCTGGGGATTTGGCCTCAGAGGCAACAGAGACGTAAAGCTCCTTGGGATTGCTTCCATCATTTGTTTTCTAAATGATTAGTAAGAGTGTAGTCTAATTTTTATTGTCACGCATGACTTGGGGTATAGTCACGCTGAACCACATAAATCCTTAGAGTCAATCATTGCAGGAATTGGTTTGACTGTTTTTCTCGCCAGTATTCTCAATGTGGGCTCTTGAATCATCACTCCTAAATTTCTGAGCTCATCTGAGCTTTGCAATAATAATAGTCATAATTCTGAATTTAATATAGATGCTTTCATCTGCAAAGTACTTGGCAAACATTAACTAATTAGACCTCGGATGCTCCTCTTGAGGTTCTCAAACAAATAGCACTGCCTCATTTTTGAAATGAGGGGGAAAGAAAAAGACCTGAAGCTCGGAGCTCATTAGGGTAGCACAAAAGACAGTAGGAATCAAACCTAGAACCTGCTTTAGGCACATGGGCTCGGGTGACATATCTCCAGCAGAACACTTTTCTGGAATCATGAACCTAAACTTTCTTTTGCAAGGAACGTGCATGACGACTGTGGTTACTTTAAAATGATAGGATTTCTTTTTATGAGTTATTGAAGCTTTGTACTGAATATTCCTTTCTACCTAAAGAATTAAGACCTACATCTTGAGTCATGCTTGGAATGGTGTTAACCTCATATTTTAAAGAGGCTTCTCCTAGGGCTTATGCTGAAACAAGAATACCTATGCACAGGCCACAGTTGTGTCAGTAAGCATAAAAATTAAGAGTGCCTGCAAGTGCCTAGCTGCAGGTCTTCCTTATCCTAGGACTCAGGTCATCTGCACAATGAGATATGGAGGCTATCTGAGTGTCTGACTAAACTCTGCCAAAGCTCCTTTATTTGTTAAGCTTAAATGTAATATCCCCCTGCCTCCAAATTAATTCACCCTAATAATTTGGAATGTCCTTCACTTTTGCTGCCTCCTTTATGAATTAATCTAGAGATCACAAGTGAAAAGCTAATATTGCTACTGCCCCTGTGTAAAAGTCCATAAATAATACTTCTTCATTATCAACAAAGAGTATTTGCTATCCAGTTCAATCGTGAGCTTTTTATAATTAGGAAAGGAATCTGGTAATCTCTTGTATTTATTTGCTTACTTTTATGAATGTAGCAACAACTGTGTGCCAGGCTATTGAGAATAAAGTGTGTGGGACAGAGACATCCACTGATTCATGTGAACATCAACAAGCGTTGGTCTGAATCTGGCCTTGAACGTACTTGGTGGCTTCCTTTCCTGCTAGCAGTAAATTTCAATGCTTGTAACAAATGATCTTTAATGGCATCATTGCAATAAAGGCAGCCCATTTTGTTCTGGGCAGCCAGACCCAAGTCTTGCTTAAGGTAGGCCACTTTCCCTGGGAGCATTTATCCCACTATTTCAAAGTGCTTGGTAAATATTATAGAGCTTTCTCCTTGGTTTTAGAAGACATCCGAACAATGGTTAAGAACAAAGTTTTTAGATGGGAGAACTGACTCAGCAAATCTCCTCCCAAGGTCAGACTCATTAGCAGCCAATCAGATGTGTCCCTGCTGCTTGTTCATTTGCATATTCAACACATATTTATCATGTATTTATTATGTGATACAGTACAGGCATACTTCCTGCCCTCCTAGAGTTTACAGCCTAGTAAGAATATGAGATAGCCAAGTAATTATAAACAATGTATAAAGCCCTATTAGAATAAAGAATGCTGTTTCAACACTTAGGAGAGTGAAATTCCAGTTTGGGGCATCAGGGATGATATGGGACAGTAACTGCTTTGTACACTGAGATCTGAAAGGCAGTAGGGGTTAGTAAGCTAGAGGGAGAGGCAGAAAAGAGAGCTGCAGGCCAGTGAAGTAGCTTGCATGAAAGCCTGGAAGCAAGCAAGAGTGCAGAGCCGTGGGGTGAGTTGATTTCACTCTATCAGGACCAGGGTAGGAAGAGAGAAGGCAGGAGATGCAACTATGTATCTACTTGAACCAGGTTTTGCTGGTTTTGTAAGCTATGGTAAGGACTTTGGACTTTTTCCTGAGAGTAATGGGGAAAACATTGAAGGGCTTGAGCAATAGTATATCAGGACTGGTTTTGTGTCTTTTAAAATATCAGCTGGGTACAGTGGCTCACACCTGTAATCTTACCACTTGGAAGGTTGCGGCAGGAGGATCGCTTAGGGCCAGGAGTTCAAAACCAGCGGGACAACACAAGACCTCGTCCCTACAAAAATAAAAAAGAATTAGCTGTGAGTGGTGGTGCACACCTGTGGTCCCAGCTATTCGGGAGACTGAGGTGGGAGGATCGCTTGAGCCCAGGAAGTCGAGGCTGCAGTAAGCCTGCAGTGAGCCATGATCACACCACTGCACCCTAGCCTGGGTGACAGAGTGAGACCCTGTCTCAAAAAAATCTTTTTCAATCATTTGTAGAGCAGAATGGAGAAAGATTGTTGGGCAAAGGCCGTTCAGGAGGCTGCTGTAGTAACGCAGATATGTCATGATTGTGGCCTAGATCAGAAAAGCAGCAATGAAGATGGAGAAAATGGAATGGATTTAGAGAATATACAAGAGTTAAAATTCAGGTTTTCAGATTGTTGACTATGGCAGGTGAGGGAGAGTGTGGAGTCAAAGCCGACTCCCAGGTTTCAGCTGGGTTGATGTTGGCTCTATTTCTTGATATTAGGAGCACAAGGAAGAATAGACAAGAGTGGGAAATGAGGATGAGAAATGAAAATTCCATTTGGTAGTTTTAATTCTAAACTGCCTACTGGGGATGGCCTGTAGACAGCTGGATGCACTGGTGTGAAGTCTAGGAGAGAGACAGAGACTGGGGATATGGGTGTGGGCGTCATTACTATAAAGATGGTAGATGAACCAGGAAATTGCCCCAGGGAGGAAAAGAAAGAATCCTTGGATACAATCCCTGAAGAACACTGTCATATAAGGGGTGAAGAAGAGTCTGCAAGGAAGACCAAGGAATGGCCCGAGAAGTACGAAGAAAGCCAAGAAAGATACCACAAAAGCCCAGGCAGTGGTGCTTCAGGAAGGACAAGAGGAAGTGAATCAATAAGGAACTGAAACGTATGAACTGGATTTAGGAACAAGGTTGTTGATGTCTCTGACGAGGACATTTCATTTTAGTGGAATGGTTATAAAATAAACCACATATCTGGGAGCTGAAGAGTGAGAAAATATAGACAGCATGTGTAGACCTTTTTTTTGAGAAATTGGGAAGAGGAGGAGAGAAACATGGTAGTAGCTGAAAGGTAAGGAGGGGTGGATAGATGACAATTTTACAATGCAAAGGAGCCGACAATGTTTAACTGCTTACAGAGAAGGCAAGGAAGAGTGAAGAGAAGGAGTTCAGGATGGACAGCGCATCATTTATGAAGGAAGCAGGACTTGTACCTCCAGCACTCGTAATTTTAAAGGGTGTCCCTGATCTCAGGTTAAACATTAAAGTGCATACCGAGCTCACATCAACTACATGTTTTACAACAAAAATATTAAAAGGGTTTTTATAATTTTGTTTGCAAAATCAGTTGGCTATGAATAACTCACAATTTATAATTCAATATGATTTATCAGTAATCAACACACATACTTGGGAATTTGGGAAAATTGAGAACATCCAACTCATAAATTGTTTTCAAATGTAGTAGGACATTTATGGATACTATGTTTACAATGCTGACATAATATTATATTTTATATATACTCTGTTATTATATTTGATTTTCATTATTCACATTTTGAATTTAATATTCTTTTTTCTGGATGCAAAAATGTCTACAGGTACTTGGCTGGTTCACCAGTCCCCAGCAGTTTACTTATATTGTTCAATGACTGAAATGGTCTAAAGAGCAGGGTTCCTGCCGTGATACGAGGGGATGGCAGAGACAGCAGAGTGAAGGGACCAGTCTTCAGGGTGAGGAGACTCTCCTCCCTTTGTACAGGAGAAAAACACAAAAGAACAGGCACAGAGGCAAGCTGGTAAAGTGTCAATCTCATGGTCTGTATTTTCTCTGTGAGTAGGAATTGAGGTGCCATCACTTCTTTGTGTGTGTCTGTAGTGTGTGTGCGTGTGTGGTGTGTAGAGAATATGTAGATGTCTGTAGTGTGTATATGTGTGTATGTGTGTCACATCTGTATGTGTGCATCATGAATGTGTGTAGTATGGGTGTAGTATGTGTATGTAGTATGCATGTCTGTGTATAGTGTAGGATGTGGTGTAAATGTATATAGTGTGTGTATGTGTGATGTGTGTGCAGGTGTGTAGTGTGTGTGTAGTGTGCATATGTGTAGTGTGTGTAGTATGTGTGTGTATGTGAGTGGCATGACTGTGTGCGAATGTGTGCATGGTGTGTACCTGTGTGTGTATGTATAGTGTAATATGGTGTGTCATGTGTAGTGTGTTTGTGTGTAGTATAGTATATGTGTGTAGTGTGTATGTGTCTATTGTGTGTGTGGAGTGTATGTGTGTAGTGTGTATATGTGTCTATGTTGTAGTGTGTCTATCTTCTTGAGAGATGGGGCATTGATATGCCTTTTAGAAATTCTTCTAGAAGCCAACATCTTGAAAATGAGCCTGCTGATGGTGTTCAGAGCTGGCCAGCTCTTCCCTATTCTCCTTCCATCCAGGCACATCCCACCCTGCGTGGCTGGATGTGAACAGGTACATGCAAGTGCGGCCTCTCCGTATGAACACTAAGAGGTTGCTCACTTGCCCCAGTTTTCGCCTGGAAGCAGCACTTCCTTCCCCATTCCCTCCTATTCGATGCAAGGGGCTGATCAAAGAATTCCTATTCACCTTTGTAGCAACTGTACTACACTCCCCTTTCAAGTCTTCCTCAAAAGAAAGAGGAGAAAATATTTTAATATGATTTTAATGCCTAGCTTCTTCTCCTTTCCTTTTCGTTGTAAAAATACAACAGTTTTCCTGTAGAGCAATTAGAAAATGCAGATGCAATTTTAATACCATCATTGACACATCAACTATGTTACTGTGCTTCTTTTTCTTTAAAAAAATCTTGACAGAGGCAGTTTTTTAAACTTTTATTTATTTAGTTATTTTGCAAGATTTCAATTTGCATTGAAATTTATTGAGTTTTGTTTTATGGCCCAGCACATGATTTATCTTGGTGAACATATTCTGTGCACTTAAAAATGTGTATTCTGTAATTGGTGAGTGAGTTTCTAGGAATGATGGAGTTCAAGAAATGTTCAAGTCAAGTTGGTTGGGAGTGTTGGATAGAAGTAGTTTTATAATCTGCTTTTTCATTTTGAGTAAAATATTGTGACCGTCAATAAACATGCTTTTTCTACAAAATGATTTATAGTTACGGTGTATTCCATTGTTTAGCTATTTCCCTATTGCTGGATATTTGTTTAAAAATTTTGGTATTATAAAGAATACTGTGACAATTAACCTTACATTTAAATGTGTATGTATTATTGATTATACTACTGAAGATAAACTTTTAGTAGTTACTATCATTTGAATGTGTCCCCAAAAGTTCATGTGTTGGGAGCTCAGTCCCCAGTGCAACAGTGTTGAGAGGTGAGACCTTTAAGAGGTGATTAGAGAAATTGATTAATGGATTAATTTTGGGCATGGGTTCATTTTCTTTAATGAGTTTGTTATGAAGGCAAGTTTGGGCTGGGTGCGGTGGCTCTCACCTATACTCTCAGCTGTTTCAGAGGCCAAGGTGAGAGAATTACTTGAAGCCAGAAGTTTGAGACCAACCTGGATCTCAATCCCCAGAGCACAATCCCCCTCTCTCTAAAAAAAATAAATAAATCAGAAATTTAGCCAGGCATGATAATGCACATATGTAGTCCCAGCTACTTGGGAGGTTGAGGTGGGGGGAGGACCCCTTGGGTGCAAGAGTTCAAGGCTGCAGTGAGCTATGATCATGCCACTGCACTCCTGCCTGGGCAACAGAGTGAGACCCTGTCTCAAAAATAAAAACTATAAAATAAAAAAGCAAGTTCAGTTCCCTCTTGCTTTCACTCTCTTGCCTTTCCTCCTTCCACCATGGGATGATGCAGCAACACATCCCTCACCAGATGCTGGCCCGTTGATCTTGGACTCCCCAGCCTCCAGAATCATAGGAAGTAAATCATTGTCCTCTGTAAATTGCCCAGTCTGTGGTATCCTGTTATAGCAGTGCAAAACAGACTAAGACAGCAGTGTAGCTGCTAGTTAAGACTTTGTATTCTTGAAGGCCTTTGACTCATATTCATTTTGAGGCCATTTTAACATCGTACCTTTACCCCTCTGAAGATCCCCGGTGTCTTGGCATATATTTTCATCACTTTCTGTATAGAAAATAAGTAACAGGTGACTCACTGAATTTGCAGCCAGCTTGGAAACAATCAAAATGCCAAAAAATCTAACTTTGTAAAAAAAAAAAAAATTGCCTCTTTAAAATTTGATTTGATTCACTTCTGTTCTTAAAGATAGCAATGCGAGATGGTGCTCAACTTCAAAACTGCAAAGCACTGATGCCAAGCAATCCATTTTAATCATGGCATGCCCCGGGACACTTTCAGTATTTGCATGAATTGAAGGTCATTTGTGGTGAGAACAAGGTCTTCTCTCCCAAATCATTGGGCCATGGTACTCACCTGGAAAATGCTGGGATGCCTATGGAGATCCTGAAAGCATCAGCTGGACATGATGATTAAAATCTCCTAATTATTTGAAAAGCCATTTGGGATAATAGTGTAGGTTTACTTTTCTTTCATTAATGTCCCTAAGCAGGCTATATAGGAGTTGGAAAGTCACAACTTCACTGCTTTTGGCCAAAGGCCATTGCAGTACTTCCAGATGAAGAAGAAGAAAAGAAAAAAAAGAAAAAAAAAAAAAAAAAACAGAGACAAAGTGTTCTTTCAGAAAGGTTGTAAGCCTGTAGACAGAACAGAATTAAAATACAATTCTGAATGTACCAGCACACAATATTTTGGTGCTGGTTTACTGAAGAGGATGTCAGATCAATATGCCACCATGTCAAATTGACTGTGATGTCTAAAATAACTTTTGGTCTGCCTTCAGAAGGAGCTAGTGGGAAAACAGAGAAATAAGTTACACGAAGGTCCATGTTGGACGATAAGGAACTTGTCGCTTAGTGAACAGGTCTTGATAATATTCCGGATAAATGGCACTAAGAAATGTCTGGAATCATTCAAAATACATGCATAGAAGTCTAGAGTAATAAGAAACAAATGCATGACATAATTCAGTGTAAGAAATAGCAATGCAAAGGTAAGATCTTTGCATTGTATAAATTTGTATAAGCCCTGTAAATGATTACAACTTCATTTCTTATCGTTTGTTTTAGATAGCAGAATTAGAGTAGAGCAGTGTTAGGGGGAGAGAGTCCCTTGGAGGTCACAACAATGTGAAGAGCTTGGCCGTGTGGAGTGTCAGCTGAATAACTCATGAGGACCGAAGGAACAGGCCTGGACTTCTTCCACACAGCAGGCCTGGCGAATTCCCATGAAGTTAGATCACTAGGCAAACATTCCAGGGCTGGCAGTGTACTTATGACTCTCAATCTCCCTTCTAAGTTGTTAAAAAAATTAAAATGAAAAAAAAAAAAAAACTCTTCGGTACTTAGACGTTTTGCTAAGGCAGTATCTGAAATGACACAATGGAATGAAGAGACATCAGATGAATGCTAAGTATGGAGACTATGCAGAGTTTAAAAGTTGCCCTGAAAATTGAGAGAAGCTTAGGTGTTGGGGCTAATGGATGAGGTCAGAGGCTTATCAATCACCCAATTAATAGTGTTTATTGTGACCGTACAAGATACTGGATGCCACAGTAACTACATATGGTGAGAAGTGTAAGACCTAAGTTGGCTATCTGTGTTGAATTTATTGGGAAATTTACTAACAGCTCAAACAGGGTTACCCCAGTGAAATAATCCATGTGGCACCAGGTCACACATTTGGAAGGTGACCTTAAATATGGATGAAGGAAATTGTTGAAGTCAGTGGCCAGTATATTGAATTACAAGGCTCATAACCTTCTCACACCTCAGATCTCGAGTTCTGTTTTTAGAGACACATTTTCTGGCACATTTGTTTTAAAAAGTCTCTTGGTGGAGTGTGGTGGCTCATGCTTGCAATCCTAGCACTTTGAGAGGCCACAGTGGGAGGATTGCCTGAGACCAGAAGTTTGAGACCAGCCTGGGCAACATAGCAAGACCTCATTTCTAAAAAAAAAAAAAAAACAAAAAATCAACTGGGCATGGTGGCATACACTTGGAGTCCAAGCTATTCCAGAGGCTGAGACGCTGGAGCACAGGAGTTTGAGGCTGCAGTGAGCTATGAGAGTGCCACTGCCCTCCAGCCTGGCCAACAGAGTGAGACCCTGTCCCAGGAAAAAAAAA
>NW_016803270.1:1394735-1402767 GCF_001698545.2 Rhinopithecus bieti | reverse complement strand
TCTGTCTGAAATAAATAAATAAATAAAATAAATAAATATATTTTGATAATAAAAAAATATATATATATTTTGATACCGGCTCTCACTCTGCTGCCCAGGCTGCAGTGGCATGATCTCGGCTCACTGCAACCTCCGCCTCCTGGGTTCAAGTGATTCTCCCACCTCAGCCACCCGAGTAACTGGGACTAAAGGTGCATGTCACCATGCCCGGCTAATTTTTGTATTTTTTGGTAGAGAGGGAGTTTCACCATGTTGACCTGGCTGGTCTTGAAATCATGACTTCAAGTGATCTGCTAGCCTTGGCCTCTCAAAGTGGTGGGATTACAGGCATGAGCCATCACACCAGCCTCAACAAACATTTAATGAAGATATGTCATACACAAAAGTATGACAGATATTCTAAAAGAATGAAGAAATGCTTCCCTACATTAAAGAAGCTTTTTGTCTACAAGAAGATGAATATACTAATATTTTAATAATGTGATACATTACACAATAATAGCAAAAATAACAATAGCTAGTGTTTATTAAATGCCTACTAATATCACAGATACTATATATCTATTATCATTCATCTTAAAAAAAAAAAAACCTTAAAGCACAGATCCTATTATTGTTCTCATTTTACAACAAGGAAACAGGAGCTCAGAGAGGTTAGTGATTTGTCTTATGACACACAACTGTCAAATAAAAGAAAGGATTCAGATCAAGGTCCATATGACTGCAGCATCACACTGCCTTTCAAATCAGGCTTAAACACGAATGCAGGCAGAAGAGAAGGAACTAATGAGATAGGGAAGTAGCGCCGTATGAAGAGGAATACTTGATAGAACTGGGCTTCACAGGAAGGTCAAAGTCAAGATTGCTAGGAGAGTGAGCTGGCCTTGGGAAAATGAGTGAATGTCTCTTTCTCTGAGACAGGAATGAAAAAGAAAAAAAAAAGAAGAAAGAAAGAACTGTGGGGAGAAACTGTGGGGAGAAAAAGGCCTTCCAGACTCCTTCCTTTCTCACACAAAGGTCTGGGAACGATTCCTAATGTCTGTTCCCTCAAAAGTAGCTCGTATTTGAATGTAACCTGTGTTTCTTACTTGATATGAGCCCTAACCTGAATGTACTCGAGGTCTCTCCATGAACTACCAAGTCTACCTAATCAGATAAAATGTTAGTATTCATGGTTTCTTCTCAGAAATTCAGAGACCCCGGCCATAGTTTTGTTGTTTTTTTTGTTGTTGTTGTTGTCATCATTTTTGCTACTTAAAAAAAACAAGCATAGACGATACATCAGAATTCAAATAACTAAAAACTATTCTCTCTGGCTTCATGAGTACCTATGAGAGTCAACACAGCTCCCCTGTCTTGTGGGAACTCTTCAAATGCAAAATACCCATCTTGGAGAGTATAAATTGTGTGTTGGAAGTTCAGAGAAAGGGCACCTTCCATCTCAATCTATTCTAAGTGCCAAACGTAATAATTTAGCTTACTTTTGAAATGAAGTCTTCATTCTTGATTACAAACATTTCTTCTCATTTTGTCTCCTGGACATGAAGATTCCTAAAAAGATGTCGAAACTGGTGAGTGGCAGCTTGGGGCCCTTGAAGATCACTGTGTGTCTTCTTCTGTGTAAACTTTACCTACTTAAGAGGATTTAGGAAAGAGTCCCCTTTTAACCCATCATCCTCTCTTCCATTTATAACCTTTGAACTTCATGGGGCTTAAGCAAATTAAAGTATTAGATTCCACCATGATTCAAGGTAATGAAAACCTTTCCCTAAGGCCTCAGATGAGCTATAGAAAATAAAGACCGTATGTGAATCCTTTAGGTCCATGATGTTTGACTCTTCAGTGGGTAGTGAGGGAGGCTCAGGGAGCATTTTACACAGTCCTCTTCCAAAGATAAGCAATGGTTTGGTATCCAAGAACTCTGTGTTCTAGTCTCAGCTCTGCTGTAAATTCATTGCCTGGCCTTGGGCATTTAGATGGATTGGGTTAAATGGTCTTTTTAAAAGATCTTTCTAGTTCAAAGATTCTAAATCATAAAACTGGAATGAATGGAATACTTCCATTACGGAAAAACCCAACTGAGGGTGTTTGCATTTCAGAATACAATGCACACATCTTGTGGTGACAAATACAGTTTTTTCACTCAACACTAAGTGATTAAAGAGTGCATACATGCACACGGAATAGACTTACTCATAGAAATCATATTAGTAAATTATAAAATTGTATGAAAAGTCCAAGCAGTGTGCATTGCAATAGTTTCTCAACTTTGCTCTATAAAATGATGGAAATCCATACACAGCAGTTATCTCTAAGAGAGTTAGCAATTACCCTCAGGAGTTTGCAAGTCAAAAGTTCTAGACCTCTGGACGCCTGGGTCACTGACTGTGGCAATCCCAAATCCTGTTCACTCCTAGCTTTAGAATCGGCATCCTCTTATTTTGTGATAGAAAGGAGCAAATGTAGTTTCCCAACTTAGGGAAGGTCCGGGACTTACGAAGTCTACTAAATGTAACCAAGCGCTTAGAATATTATGGGTATAACAATTCACTCAATTAAAGAGAAGGGCTTCGGGTGTTTTTGTTGTGTGCTATCATCTAGTAATAATGCAATATTTAGACAGGACTATTCCTACCTATACATCTCCTACATCCTGAGTATACAAACATTTGGGAAAATACTGACCTGAATTCAGGGATGAAGTATGAAGACTTGGAAAAAAAGAAACGGTAACTTGTTAAATTAAAGGTTGGGTCTGTAGTTTGGTTTTGCTAAATCCATACTGCAGTATGAGATCAAAATTAACTTTGTATCTTAGCTGCCATTTTCTACTGATTTTTGCCAAGAGTTCTAAATGTTCTGTTTTCTCTCCTTGAGGAAAATTCCTATTTTCTTTTCCTGACACAAACTTTCTGTCACACCCTAGGAAAGCTCAAAATAAACTATACTCTAAGCTACATGAGGAAAGAAAAAAAATCTTTGTATCTCTTGCACCTGGGATGATCCCTGATACTGGTAGATACTCACTAAATGTTCATTGAATAAGGCGGCCAAATTAATGAATGAATGACAGAATCAAGAATTTGGGGATCCTGTCACGTAAATGCATGGAGCTTGTGAATGTCTCGTGATTTATATTGATCCTTTGTAAAATGCCAACTTAAGCTTGGGTTAGTTCCATTCGGAAACTGGCCCCCTAGCATAACCCTAACAGATAATTATAAATCCACAGCAAATCTAAGAACATTCTCTGCACAATCTCTTTACCAATTCAGATTGGTCCTGGCAGACATAAAATTTTGTGAATTCCTGATACGGTAAATTCTCATCAAATGCCAACAAGAGGATATCTAGAGAAAAATGTTCTGTTACGTTCACTGAAAATGAGGACAGCATTTTTGTTTTTTCTCATTGGTTTTCCTAGATTACATTATTATAGCTACAGATCATCCCCTCCTTTGAGGGTCATTGCTAAGAAAGTTCAAGTTTAGATTTTCCCCTCAATGTCGCTTAAAAAGCCCTTCTAAAATAAGAGATATTATTGTGGTCAAATCTACTTTGCCAGAAATAAACTTGGCATCAAAGGAAAACTACCTCATTCTTTCCCTCAACCATAGTCAGTCATGTCTATGGCAATCCTGGATTCAATTATTAGTGATTCTGCCAGCATCTTGACATTTCTTTTAGAGTCAGAGGGAGGAGGGACAAAATTGATCTATTTATACGCTACCCCGCCTTTGTTCTTTCCCCCTCTTTTTCCTGTATACCCAAGACTTCGGCAGTCAGTATCTAGATCTCAATTTCTCTTCCTTGTGTTAAAAGTTAGGGAATGGTTTCTGGGTGGGTGGAAGAATATCACTTTAATTTTCAGACTTTAAGAATCTCAACCTCATTGAGGATACCAAGAAAATAGCCTGGAAAACACCTTCTATAAAGTGGATGAACACCTTTCAGATAAGCAGATGACTCAAAGTTCTTTTATCTTCACAAAAGAGTTCATTCATTAAAATGAGAAAGTTGTTTACTCTTGAAGAATTATTTACACCTCTGAAGAATAATTATGCCAAACTATGAGAAACCTATAGGGTGTGTGTGTAATAATGTATTTATTTATCTGACAAGTATTTATTAAGCACTGATTATGTGCCAGGCATAGTTCTGGTTGTTGAGGATACAGTGGTGAATAAGACCCCAAAAGTCCCTGTTCATAAAATGAAGACATTTAAAATACAAGTAAATGAATAATTTAGTGTAATTCCAGGCGACACTATGAAGAAAAAAGCAGAGAGTAAGGATGTGCATTTGTCTAAGAAAGCAACATCGAAGTGAAGACATGAATGATAAAAAGAGGAACATTAGAGACACACATCCTATAATGGCATGAGACCTGAAGACCCTCCACAGCCACATGGTAAAATATGGTCACAAAACTGGCAAAATGGAGTACTTCCATTAAGGAAAAACACACCTGAGGGTATTTGCATTTCAGGATGCAATGTACACATCTTTTTTTTTTTTTTTTTTGAGACAGAGTCTCTCACTGTTTCCCAGTGTGGAGTGCAGTGGCGCAATCTCGGCTCCCTGCAAGCTCCACCTCCTGGGTTCACGCCATTCTCCTGCCTCAGCCTCCCAAGTGGCTGGGATTACAGGCATGCACCACCATGCCTGGCTAATTTTTTGTGTTTTTAGTAGAGACAGGGTTTCACCGTGTCAGCCAGGGTGGTCTCAATCTCCTGACCTCATGATCTGCCCGTCTCAGCCTCCCAAAGTGCTGCAATTACAGGCGTGAGCCACCGTGCCTGGCCATATACACATCTTTTGGTGACAAATACAGTTTTTCCACTGAACACTCAGTGATTAAAAAGTGCATATACACAGAATAGACTCACTCATGGAAATTACATTAATAAAATATATAATTGTGTAAAAAGTGCAAGCGGTGAGCATGGACACTGCACACTGAGCCAGGTAGAAGGTGAGTTGCAGAGATGTGAGCAGAGCAAGGGCAAGGTCCAAATTAAGTAGGTCTTTTTAAGCCAAGGTGAAGTTTTAATTTTATTTTAAGTGTAATGGCAAGGCATTGAGGACTTGAACAGGGCATGATGTAATCTGATTTATATTTTAAAAGATTGTTGGGGGGTTGGGCATGGTGGCTCATGCCTGTAATCCCAGCACTTTGGGAGGCCAAGGCTGACAAAGTGCTTGAGCCCAGGAGTTTGAGACCAGCCTGGGCAACATAGTGAGACATTGTCTCTACAAAAATTACAAAAATTAGCCAAGCATGATGGTACGTGCCTGTAGTCTCAGCTACTCAGGAAGCTGAGGCGGGAAGATAACTTGAGCACAGGAGGTCAAGGGTGCAGTGAACAGTGATCAGCCTGGGTGACAGAGTGAGAGACCCTGTCTAAAAAAAAAATGAAAATAAATAAAAATAAAGATACTTGTGTTTTTTTAATGGAGAAAGAGAGGAAACTGGGCACTCGTTAGGAGGCCTTTTCAGCAGTTCAGGCAAGCAAGAAATGATGATGAAAATAACACAATGTCAACAAATCACGTCACTGGAAACCTCCTCTGCATCTCATTGGTGTGGAGATTCCCTCATGGGTTCTGTCCTGGAGTTGCAATACTTCAATCTCAGAAATAAGAATCCTGAACAAAAGCATTTTGCAAATTATATCTCACATAGTTAGCTACAAAATTTACTTTTTTTTCTTCTTATTAAGCCTAGTTAGACTACAAGGATTTTATGTAAGCTTTTCAAATTAAAAAAAAAAAAAAAGAGGCAAATCACGTGAGATAAACAAAGACACATGATAAGAGGTAAGGGGAGTGGGAGCGTCTTGTTCAAGCAATGAAAGGTAATTACACTAAGAAGAAAGACCATGATGTGGAGATTTAGACACACCAAGAAATTCTTAACACTCCCAATAAAGATACGAATAATTAAGCATAAGAAATACACACAAAAATAAAAATATGCCATTGAGCTGTATGTCAATATATCATATTTTCAGCACCCAAACTCTAGAGAGTATGGCCAAAGAAAGGATCTTTGTGGCATTTCTGTGCATGAGTGGCAGTATAGGAAATGTCCCTTGCACATGGAAATGTTGGAATTGCCAGGAAATGCTCATCGTTCTCTGTAGACAAAGGAACAATATTGTTTAATTTGGGACATTTCAAGGAAATTGAGGATATACAGCAGATAATGAGTTATATGATTCTGTTCCTTACAAATAGACTAGAGTCTACCATTTCATTTCACCAGATATCATCATGGTGGGATGACAGAAGGAATTTCCATCTCAACTTAATGGATAGGAAAATGAAACACAGAGAGGTGAGAAGAATCACTCTTCATTCCCGGATGACCAGCTCTGGGCTAGACCACCCCATCCAACCCCACATCCACCATTCAAGCTGCTACGGCCTGTTCTTCTAACCAATGTCCGTAACCAGTCACTGCATCCTTGTCTTTTGCCATCTTGTTCCGCTTAACAGAGGAATGAGTTTTTCTGGGAAGGAAAATGGAACAAAAAGAAAAAAAATGTGTATTTGTCAAGAAAATAAAAAATTTTCAAGCAGCATATATGTCACACACACACGCATGCCCTTTTTACACATGGACATTTGCTCATGCACACACACTTACACATCTGTATGTACACACACTCACATGCACACATGCACATCCACACACAAACAATTCATCCCTCAGAAGCAGTGTGTGTGTATGTGTGTGTGTGTGTATATATATATATATATATATATATATAATTTTAATTTTTGTGGGTACATAGAAGGTATACATACTTATAGGGTACATGAGATCTTTTGCCACAGGCATGCATGCAATGTGTAATAATCACATCATGTGGATGTGGATCTCCATTTCTTCAAGTATTTATTTTTTGTGTTACAAACAATCCAATTATACTCTCAGTTATTTTTAAATATACAGTTAAGTTGTACATTTAAACCCACCCCACTCCTAACCCACCCTCCCACTACTCTTCACCCTCCCACTACTCTTCACCCTCCCACTACTCTTCACCCTCCCACTACTCTTCACCGTCCCACTACCCTTCCCTGGCCCTGGTAACCATCCTTCTATTCTCTGTCTCCATGAGCTCAGTTGTTTTGATTTTCAGATTCTACAAATAAGTTAGAACATGCAATGTTTGTCTTTCTGTGCCTGGCTTATTTCACTTAGCATAATGACCTCCAGGTCCATCCATGTTGTTGCACATGGTAGGATCTCATTGGTTTTATAGCTGAATGGTACACTATTGTGTAGAAGTACCACATTTTGTTTATCCATTCATCTGCTGGTGGCTATGTAGGTTGAGAAACAGAATATTTTTGTCGTATTACCTCTGGCCACCTGAACAAGTACTGTCCATGTAGTTTCAGTAAGGAATCAAGTAAGTTAACAAGTAGAAAATGAAACCCAGGAAAAAAGATTAAAAGGCACTGAAATGCTTAATTCTGAAGGACAGAGGTTGAAAAATAATTTCATAACAATCTACACATGTAACATTTACACAGAGGTTGATGACTGATTACTACCATTGTCATATAATTGAATGTCTTCTCCACACCTAGTACAAGTATGCTGATCTGGGTCTGCTAGGAACACTAGAGGATGAATTTAAAACTTTGTTATTTATTTATTTATTTTTTTTATTATACTTTAAGTTCTAGGGTACATGTGCATAACGTGCAGGTTTGTTACATATGTATACTTGTGCCATGTTGGTGTGCTGCACACATCAACTCGTCAGCACCCATCAATTCATCATTTATATCATATATAACTCCCCAATGCAATCCCTCCCCCCTCCTCCCTCCCCATGATAGGCCCCAGTGTGTGATGTTCCCCTTCCCGAGTCCAAGTGATCTCATTGTTCAATTCCCACCTATGAGTGAGAACATGCGGTGTTTGGTTTTCTCTTCTTGTGATAGTTTGCTAAGAATGATGGTTTCCAGCTGCATCCATGTCCCTACAAAGGACGCAAACTCATCCTTTTTT
>NW_016803270.1:1385484-1393586 GCF_001698545.2 Rhinopithecus bieti | reverse complement strand
CAGAGGTGGAGTCTATAGAGACAGGCAAGCTTCCTTGAGCTGCTGTGAGCTCCCCCAGTTTGAGCTTCCCAGCGGCTTTGTTTACCTACTTAAGTCTCAGCAATGGCGAGCGCCCCTCCCCCAGCCTTGCTGCTGCCTTGTGGATAGATCACCGCAGACTGCTGTGTTAGCAGTGAGGGAGGCTCCGTGGGCGTGGGACCCTCCCGGCCAGGTGTGGGATATATTCTCCTGGTGTGCCCATTTGCTTAAAGCACAGTATTGGGGTGGGAGTTACCCGATTTTCCAGGTGTTGTGTGTCTCAGTTCCCCTGGCTAGGAAAACGGATTCCCTTCCTCCTTGCTCTTCCCAGGTGAGGTGACGCCTTGCCCTTCTTCAGCTCTCGCTGGTCAGGCTGCAGCAGCTGACCAGCACTGATTGTCCGGCACTCCCTTGTGAGATGACCCCAGTACCTCAGTTGAAAATGCAGAAATCACCGGTCTTCTGTGTCGCTCGCGCTGGGAGTTGGAGACTGGAGCTGTTCCTATTTGGTCATCTTGCTCCAAACCTTTGTTATTTGAATTTCTGGCTAGTTATCTATGTGAAATCTGGAGAGTAAAATAATTGTTGAACCCTAGAATGGTTTACCCCAAATGAGAGCTTCAAAAGTAAACTCTATTCCTCTGAGGTCCATTTCAGCACCATTATCTATCCCACTTTTTTCTTTCCTCTATCTTTGCTGTATTGTTTCATGCACACTGTTCCTCTTTTATTTATTTTATTTTATTTTTTGTTTCATGCCCTAACCTATTTCACGGCATAGCCTAAGTCCCACCATATTGAAATTAAATAATTTTCCCCTTTGAAAAACCCCTTTAATAAAGCAGAATTTTGGATCATGTAGAGCTAACAGCCATACTTTCAACTGTTTGCAAGAGATTTCAATTATTTTTACATTTGTTGGGCTGGGCCTGAATTAGAAGCATGATATGCGGGAGGAAATCACTTCCTAGTGAGGGAAACTACGCCACTGTTGAACATCTACAGTTTAACGAGGACTTGTTGTTCTCTACACATCTTTGTGCATGCAGTAATATCTGAACATAAACTTTGAAATTTTCAAGTTTCTTAGTTTGTATCTCTGGCAAATCTCAAGGATCTACTCTACCTAAAGTCTATCTTATAATATAAATCAGAGTCTAGAAAGGCTGTGATCTGAACACTCTTCCTTAGGAATTCTGGAATATCATGGCATACTTTTGTTCTTCTAGAAGATCATTTCAGCCAGTGAGAAATACACTAAAACTTCATTTTGGCAGTTCCTGGTTCATTAAGCCAAAAAATTGATGGGAAAAACTTGTTTTGGGGAGTTAGGGTCAGTGCACAACAATAGGTCCAATAACTGTACCAGTTCTAGGATGAAGAAAACACCACAAGAGTGCCCTCATTACTACAGGATGAAGAAGGATCCCAGCTCTGATCCCTGTGACAGATAGTGGGAAAGAGTTCCACATTCAGTCATGGAGAAATGTCAGAGAAGAAGAGGCATTCATGCCGGAGAAGTGGGATCATGTCACAGAAATTTCCAGAGTTCTGCTCTATGGAAATGTAGTCTAAGTCCTTTAAAAATGATTTTTAACATAAAAAGAAATTAAGATTACTATTCAGAGGCCAAGAGAATTGTTACAATTATTGGGAAGGTAGAAGTTTGTATGCTATATGTTGAGTAGTGGGAGGTGACATTGTCTGGATTAGAATAAAACTGACTAATTCTGCAAAACTATTGGAGTGACTAAAAGACAAAGTAACAAGCATAAAGGTAATATGGATAACACTCATCCCTGATTGAGTTCTCCTTATGAATCAGCACTATATACATTATCTTCTTTAATCCTTCTAACTACTGTTTGAGGTAGGTACAATTAAGCAATTTTACAGAGCAGAAAGCCAAGACACAGGAATTTAAGCAACTTAACACTCAAAATTACTCAGGGTGCAAGTAGTAGAATTAGAATTCAAGCCTACATTTGTGTGATTTCATACCTTGTATTCTTAAAATTGCTATGTCCTATCTCTTCTAGAAAATGACACAAAGGCAAGGGAAGACTCTTGCATTAAAGAACAAATTCTGTGTTAGAAAAATCTCTCATATTAGAAAAAACTAAAAACTGGTCACCTGATGTCAGGGGTGGGGTGGAGTTGAGACATAAGAGTGAATCCTGAGGGGTGACTTTAGTTAGAATGAAATCCAGCCTCGAATTCCCAAATGATAGGGATGACCTGGAAACCTAAAGTTTCTCTTCTATTTTTCTCTAATTATTTAATGTGTGGCAGGTGATCTAAGTGTGGTAAGTTGTAAGTTCTTGCCTTGGGGGCAAGTGTTCACTCTATAATAATAATATTTTTAAAAGACTATTCAACCTTTAATTGATAGAGTCTCATTCCTGTAAGACAAGACATTATGGCCTTGCAGAAACAGAAGTCAGAATACTGACCACAGTTAGTGTCAAAAGTCTTTTCAGTTCCCAAAGTACTTGAGTTTTAGTTACATCCTCATATGTACTACACTTGACCTTAGTCAGCTAAAAGGATGAGAAGGGACTATATCCTCATATGTAAAAGACATATTCAGGAAAATACTCTTAAATTTCTTGGACAACAAATGTTTTCTCTTTTGAACAGCTATGACCTTCACCCTTACTTCCAATTCTAAACTTTTAGAGCAAGCAAGACACAATCAACTCATGATCAAAACCTGCAAACTATGCTTATGTAGATTTATGTAAATAGCCATGCAAATCAGGTACCACCACTGGGCTTCTGGGAGGTTGCAAATGGAGCCCTTGGTACAGTAGAGGTCAAATGTTCTTGGCTTAGAGCTCAATTCCACATGCAGATTTTAACAGGACAATGGCAGCCCCTAAACACAGCAGTCTTTAAATGCTGTGATAATTCTACGGTTGAATAGTTTTCCATCATAATTAGGAAGGGGTGACCTGGTTCAGTGAAAAATGAAGAGCAGAGCAGAATGAAATTGTGCTCTAATATTCCAGTTTATTTAAGTTTGGTACTTATTATTTCCCTATCCCTGCCTTCCTCACTTTTTCAGTGTCCATTAAGGGACCTCAGTTGGCATGGAACATTGCTTTCCTATTTCAGCCACCTTTGACTGGAATATTGAATTTCCCTAACTTAGCTAAAAGATAGGACAGCCCAAGGCCACTATCCTTGAAAATGTCTCTTTCCTTGAAGCGTGGGTATCTTCCCTGAGATGCTGCACCAATGATGCCAATTAAATTATCAAAGACTACATGAACAAGAGATTCTTCAATGACTATTACCACCATTATTACTAAGAGCCATGAACTCTTAACTCCAAATAATCAACAAAGACCAAAGGATCTCTCCAAAAAGGCCATTAGACTCTGGAAAATCCTTGCGGAGGCTTGCTGGACACTCTTGGGACTAGGCTATTACTAGTTCCTCTGTCCTATGGCGGAGGAAGGGGACTATGGAGTACGTGGGTGTGATCCTACTAAATGTTAAGACTTTGAGAAATAACAGAAGCCAGAAATGTCCTCCGCCATCCATGTGTGTGCATTGGCTATTCCCTTCACAGCCAGGGTTTTGTCCTCTTCTACTGCAGAATTCAACTGTAAAAGGTAAAAGCTCCCATGAGATTTGCTGAGTCATGGGAGATGGCCTTCTCAGAATTAGGATATAATTGACTAATTCTGCAAAATTACTGAATGGATTAAGAGACAAAGTAAACCATAAAGGTAATATTGGTAATACTCATCCTTGATTAATCAGTCTTTATGAATTAGCACTATACACCTTACCTCATTTAATCCTTCTAACTGCGGCTTCAGGTAGGTGTCATTAAACCATTTTATAGAGCAAGAAATCGAGGTACAGGGAATTTATGCAACTTACTAATCAAAAATTACATGGGTTACAAGTAGTAGAGTCACAGTTCAAGCCTACAATTGTGTGACTTAAAAGTTAGCTTTTTTTTCTTTTTTTTTTTTTAGATGGAGTCTCCCTCTGTGGCCCAGGCTGGAGTGCAGTGGTGTGATCTCCGCTCACTGCAAGCTCCACCTCCCAGGTTCACGCCACTCTCCTGCCTCAGCCTCCTGAGTAGCTGGGACTACAGGCGCCGGCCACCGAGCCTGGCTAACTTTTCGTGTTTTTAGTAGAGACGGGGTTTCACCGGGTTAGCCAGGATGGTCTCGATCTCCTGACCTCATGATCTGCCTGCCTTGGACTCCCAAAGTGCTGGGATTACAGGCATGAGACACCGCGCCTGGACGTTTTTTTTTTCTCTTTCTTTTTTTTTAAGGACAAAGTCACACTCTGTCGCCCAGGCTGGAGTGCAGTGTCACCTTGAACGCTTGGACTCAAGGGATCCTCCTGCTTCAACCTGAGGAGTAGCAGGGACTACAGGTGTGAGTCACTAAGCCCAGGTTAAAAGCTTGTATTTTTTTTATCATTATTCTCTATGTCTTCCAGACAGTGATCCAAAGGAGTCATTTAGAGTAGTAGGACTTTGAACTTCAATACTCCCTGACTACCAACAAATCTCATGCAGGGAAATTTGAACAGTTCCCAATGCTGGCCACTCCAAACCTACTGCCACACAGTCCTGCCTCCTTCTTCCCAAGCACTTGGTCCTACAGCTTGACACAGCGAGAATATTCCTGTTCCCTTAACGCATTTCCAGGGCCGTGGCCAATGGCAGACACCAGGTCATTAAACTCATTCACAGCTGAATGACTAAAGAGAGGACATGATAGTTTTAATTAATTCTTTGCAATTGAGCCCTGTGTTTCTTGGATAAGATTATTACTTCTGAGTTCCTCTCAATTCCATATCGAAGAAACTCAGATCAAAATGCCAATTTCCTTCCATGAAATGTTCCGGAAAATAAGAGAGATAAAAATCTGAAAGTATTTACAAATACCAATTTTAAGCGGAGAAAAGAAATGAGTGAGTTTAGAATTAGCCAAAGTCTGAGAGGAGTTTCTGAAAAAACGTAATCTATCAGGATAAAAGCTGTGGTTCTAGTGATGACTAAATTGTGAAAATAAAATTAAAAGGGGGTTGGGGTAGGGATGTAAAAAGTAGAAACTGAAGTTTGCTTTGTTTAGTACAGAGAGACAAGGATTTGAGGAAAAGGGGGATGGAGTAGGGGAGGTTTTCTTTAAATGAGACAAGAAAAAGTAAACAAGTTATGCCACATATAGAAAGGAGAAATGGACCAATATCCAGGTTTCAATTTGCTGGCTATTTAGATTGATGCAAAAGTAATTGCGGTTTTTGCCATTACTTTTAATGGCAATTACTTTTGCACCAACTTAATACTTTCGCTTAGACTATAAATAATTCTCACCTGTGGTTATGTATAAACCATGTAAGCAGTACCAATATTTGAAAGAGAAAATTGTTCTCGCCTGTAATTAAAAGATATTATATTCTCAGTCAGCTGTGTTGTCCTAGAATCCATTAATCAAAGAAGCCATTACATCTCTACTTATATTAATTCCATTATTGTATCACGTGAGTTATGTTCAAACATTTATTGCCCAATAATTTTCAGAGAAAAATGTAATAACTTGGGTGGAGATATCATTAATGGGAAGAGATTTTTGGCAAGCAAGTTAATGAAATGCATGAACTAACCCTCCAACCCCAATTATAATGAACTTTTCCAAATTCCAGGGCTAATGGGTAAGCTACAAACGCTGCAAATGAGCTTGCTAGATTCGAGCAGCCCTCTGTGAATGTCAATTTAGTCCTAGAGTTTTGCAAGGATAATATCAAGTGAACAAAATCTGGACCTCTTCCTCATCTTCCAAAACATTCAAGCCAATTCTTGTATGCCCATTAATTTTTTAGCAACAACTTCCATTCAATCTCTGGATAAAAGGTAATGTTTATATGAAAAAAAATATTTTCTAAAACAGGTAGTAGAGAGTTCCTTTTTAAAATCTCATGTGGTAAAACAATATCTTTCCAAAAATATTTTATAAGGCTTTATAGTTTCTTGTAAGAGAATGTATTATGTATTGCCTTTTATCACTGTGCGTGTCAAACAGCAGAATTATGAGATAAATGGTAATGGTAGTCATGTGATATTTGCTTTAGGAAGCCTGAACAATTGTAAAAAGACACTGTGCTTCCTATCGAATACCTAATACTTGATTTCAGACTTGAAATGCCAGAGGTTTACTGCAAGTCTGAGACAGAAAAGAGGGATTAAAAATGATAAAATTTGGATTTGGGCACAGCCAATCAAAACATCTTAACATCTGACACGACCTCTGGAGTTATCTGCACCAGACAAGCTCTTCCAGTCAGAGATGAGGTGAGGCCACAGCTGAGGAATCCAATTGCCCCAGCTTTAGAGATGGGTGGCATCTTCAGGAGAAAGTCCCACAGGTCTACAGGGAGGAGTTTTTATTCTTTAGCAACAGAATACCAGCAGAACATGTTTTATGTAAAGTAACGGATGAAATCCCAACCTACAATTGACACAGAATGGCGATGCTTGGGTTGAAGGTGGAGAAGGTGGAGAAGAGGCCCCCATCCACCTGGCACTGCTCTCCAGCTCCCTGCAATTCCTCTGTGGGGAGTTATCAGACACTTAGGTCTCAGGGGAACTGCATGAGTTAGGACTTTTCTGGTTGCAAAGTAAACAATTCGATCTGAGTGAGAATAACATCCAAGAAAATAATGATGGCTATGCTAATAATGGTCTCATGGACCCAGAGGAGCAATTCATGTGGATTTGAGGAAGGGACTACAATTGGGATGGTGGTTATCAGATCTCTCTCTCTCTCTTTCTATTTATTTATTTATCTATTTATTTATTTATTTATTTGAGACAGAGTCTCTCTCTGTCACCCAGGCTGGAATGCAGTAGCAGTTCACTGCAACCTCCATCTCCTGGGTTCAAGTGATTCTCCTGCCTCAGCCTCCCTAGTAACTGGGATTACAGATGTGCACCACCACACCCAGTTAATTTTTGTAATTTTAGTAGAAACAGGATTTCACCATGCTGGCCAGGCTGGTCTCGAACTCCTGACCTCAAGTGATCCACCCACCTCAGCATCCCAAAGTACTGGGATTAGAGGCATGAGCCACTGCACCTAGCCCTCCCTCTCTTTCTTTAAACACACCTGTGCACTTCTAAATTCCACAGGAAAAGATTCTGATGGGCCCATGTTGGGTAGGGCCCATCAATTACATTGGGAGCTTGGAATTAGCATAGAGAGAAGAGGGAGGCCCAGGGTCATATGGCTGGCTGTGATTTAAGTGTCAGTTTCCAGAGAAAAAGAACTGGTCAGACCCCTAGCAATTTGGAAACTACTGATACGCTATGCTGGCAGTACATACATACATACATAGTAGAACGTGGCCACACACACATACTAGAACGAGACAGGCCAACTGAGCTGCAGGAAGCACAGCTCACTAGTCAGGGCATCTGAGCATGATACAGAGCAACGTGACTCCCAGTGGTCAGTTCAGGACAGGCACTGGTTTTACCATCTGGGGAGCCCACGAGGATCAGGGTAGTATCCAAGACTCCTAGACAGCATGGGAAAGCAGAGAGTCAGTGATATGGTTTGGCTGTGTCCCCCACCCAAATCTCACATTGAATTGTAATAATCTCCATGTGTCAAGGGTGGACACAGGTGGAGATAATTGAATCCTGGGGACAGTTTCCCACATACTGTTCTCATGGTAGTGAATAAGTCTTACAAGATCTAATGTTTTTTATTTATTTTTTATTTTTTTTATTATACTTTAAGTTCTAGGATACATGTGCATAACATGCAGGTTTGTTACATATGTATACTTGTGCCATGTTGGTGTGCTGTACCCATCAACTCATCAGCACCCATCAACTCGTCATTTATATCAGGTATAACTCCCAATGCAATCCCTCCCCCCACCCCCCATGACAGGCCCCGATGTGTGATGTTCCCCTTCCCGAGTCCAAGTGATCTCATTGTTCAATTCCCACCTATGAGTGAGAACATGCGGTGTTTGGTTTTCTGTTCTTGTGATAGTTTGCTAAGAATGATGGTTTCCAGCTGCATCCATGTCCCTACAAAGGA
>NW_016803270.1:1368890-1383382 GCF_001698545.2 Rhinopithecus bieti | reverse complement strand
TGGGGTGGGTGTTACCCGATTTTCCGGGTGTTGTGTGTCTCAGTTCCCCTGGCTAGGAAAAGGGATTCCCTTTCCCCTTGCACTTCCCAGGTGAGGCGATGCCTCGCCCTGCTTCAGCTCTTGCTGGTCGGGCTGCAGTAGCTGACCAGCACCAATTGTCCGGCACTCCCTAGTGAGATGACCCCAGTACCTCAGTTGAAAATGCAGAAATCACTGGTCTTCTGTGTAGCTCTCGCGGGGAGGTGGATGCTGGAGCTGTTCCTATTCAGCCATCTTGCTCCGCCCCCCTGCAAATCTTTTGAGATCTAATGGTTTTAAATGGGAGTTCCCCTGCACAACCTCTGTCTTGTCTGCCACAATGTAAGACCTGCCTTTGCTTCTCTTTTGCCTTCCACCATGACTGTGGGGCCTCCCCAGCCATGCTGAACTGTGAGCCAGTTAAACCTCTTTCCTGTATAAATTACCCAGTCTTGGTATGTCTTCATTAGCGGCCTGAGAACGAACTAATCCAGTCAGCAACAGAGAGTTCTGGAAGCACATTACTAGGCCCAAATGGTCAGCCAAGGTGCAGAGTCTGAGGTCCAGTTCTGTTGACAAAGGAAAAGCAGGCCCCCATCTGGGAAGAACTGGAAACCAGGAAAGTATTCTCTAAATAAACAGAAATTGAAGGAGACAGAAGCCCGGTTCTTACCCTTATTGAGCTCTGGGGTCAGGGGAAAGAAGAAACAAGATTATTGGGACAGTGAATCCCATGAGCTACCAACCTAGGCCTTCCCAACCTCCTACCAGAGCATGATTGCCTTCTGCTGTCTGGGTGTGAGTGCTAGGGGAGCCAACAGGAGGAGGGGAATTTCCTATGAGGATGTGGCCTCTGCTAGAAGCCCACATAATCAAAGGGGTCATTAGAGCTTCTGCTTGCTCTGAATGGTATTTGTGGAGGGAATGTGCCTTATGTTCTCTCTCGCACAGTGGCGGTGTCCCCTTGACCCTTCCTAACAAACACGGTGGGTGACCCATGACATGAGAAAACTATCAGGCATCAGTAATATGCAAGGCCTGGGCCAAAATAAAGAGTTATCTGTTGAAAATGAACTAACGCAATTGGTAGATACTTTCCATGCTAGCACTTTTGTAGTCTCGGGGTTTATTAAAATCTTTCTTTTCTTTTCTTTTCTTTTTTCTTTCCTTTCCTTTCCTTTCCTTCCTTCCTTTCTCTCTGTCTCCTCTCTCTCTCTCTCCCTCCTTCCCTCTCCTTCCTTCCTTCCTTCCTTTCTCTCTCTCTCTCTCTCTCTTTCTTTCTTTCTTCTTTCTCCCTTCCTCCCTTCCTCTCTTTCTCTCTTTCTCTCTTTCTCTCTTTCTCTCTTTCTTTCTTTCAGCCTGGGTCTCATTCTGTCACCCAGGCTGTAGTGCAGTGTCATAATCATGGCTCACTGCAACCTGGAACTCCTGGGCTCAAGGGATCCTCTCATCTCAGTCTCCTGAGTAGCTGGGACTACAGGCGCATGCCACCACATTGGGCTAATTTTTTAATTTCTTTATAGCACTGGGTCTCACTGTATTACCCAGGCTGTTCTGGCTTGGCCTCAGGTGATCCTCCCACCTCGGCCTCCCACAATACTGGGATTACAGGCATGAGCCACCAGGCATGGCCAGTTTACAAAGATTTCTAAAGAAAGATCCCAGGAAACAATTTCAAGCATTGCTCCTATACATCACCTTGTGATATATTTCATGCATAGAAGGAATAATACATTAAACCTGTCTGCATCTCAGTGTGGTACATGTTTTACTCATTTGCTTAATTTGCTGAAGATTTTAATGTCACGTGGCTTCAGAGAAGGACATGGAAACACTTAGAAGGACTCAGGGCTTTAACATCAAACGCCCACTTTTGATTCTTTTGCCAAGAAAGAACAAAATATTTGTCTCTCGGATAGTTAACCTCTCTTCCATACACAGTCCATAACACGTGCATTGGCAAGCTATATGCGATCCCCTTCTCCTCTAAAAAGGATGGTAATCTTTTTGCTTACAAAGATGAGAAACACCAGGAACACCCGTCATTCTCCAACAAATTAGCTTGTCTTGAGACTATTTTTTCATGTAATTTAAGGGTAAATGTCAGAGAAGTGTTTCCCTTTATTGAAAGTAAGGAGCTAAAATTCTAAATGCTGATAAGAAGTGCAGTTTGTAACTCCTTCAGGCATGGGGTCTTTATCTGCCCTGAATTATCTTCTAGTGGCCAGGATTCAGTGCCCAGGGGAGGAATAGACCCCTGTCTGTGTAACCCAAGGGTGACAGAGCTTAGCATCTTTTTTTTTTTTTTCAATTCCTTTCTTACATCCAAAGACTCTGGATATCTTACATATAAACCTACCCAAGGGCTTTCTGACATATTTTGCCCAAGTTGGAGTTATACACATGTGCCAATCACCAGCGAAGGGTGATTACTTATTCAGTAGAAAGAGCTTTGAAGAACAGTGGGAAGCAGTTCCGTATAAATGACACATTTTATCTGTTTTTCAAATAATTCATGGAAAATACTGACATAAAGTGCCAATTATTTCTTCCCCATGAATAGGGCTGGCAGTCTTATTGTATACTTTAAAAGTCACTTACAATTTGCTCACATTTCTTAACTCCCCAGGGAAAAGAATGTATTTCCTTTGCTCTAAAGATTAAAGTTCAATTTGACTTCATATTTTGTGGAAGGGATTCTTAAAGGCATTGCATTCTCATATCCTAGATATCATTACAAGCTGCAAATTTGGTGACTGATGTCTACAGGGCAGTCTCCAGAGGCTGTGTGCTAGTTAAAATAATAAAGTGCTCCTTAGCCTCTAGATGCATTCGAGAGAATAGCAGGTGGTCATTGTTTACTGTGCTAAAGTGAGCCACTCCGTTTGAGACAGCTCATTTTGGACCCAAGCTGAATGCCATGCCTGAGTGATCTGACTTCTAACAAAGCCACCAATAGACTCATTCTGTTGTTTAATTTGAATGAGAATTAGCTGCTGCTTCATGCAAGCCGAAGACCCTGTATTAGAAACTGGTTCTCTAGAAATGTTTATGGAAGCCCAGTGGCTACAGAATTTTGGAGAGATGTGAGAATGATCTGATTTTCCATGGAAGCACATTGCATTTCCAACCTCACCATTCCACGTCAGACTCAAGCAGACATGGCAGGGAGAGGTAGTAACATCTTTTGCCATACGTCAGGGCCACTGTGTCACTCAGACTCCCAGGAAACGACACAGACTCAGGGAAAACAGTGGCCCATATATTTTCATTAAAGAAAGCATGCAACTGATTCCCAAACAGTCAGGGTAATTGACACAGACCCCTTCTCCAAGAGCATTGTATTAATATCAGCACGAGCACAGGGCCATGGCTACTGAAGTTTTAGTCCACAGGGTCAAGAAAGCACAAAATCCAAAATGCTGGGATTTGCAAGACACTGTTCCCAAAAGCAGTCTCCCTGAGAGATTTGCACAAAACTCTTTGGGGTAGGCAGTAACTGTACCCCTGACACTATGGCAGGTCCAGCCACAGGCAATATAGAACATTCTAGCCTTCATCTTAGAACACGCATTTTAATAATGTGACCTGGAGAATCTGAGTTCAACATAGAGAGTGTCTGAACACTTTAGAAGTGATTTATCAGGGCCTTAGTATAGCAATCGAGGCCCAGGCAGAAACAAACTGCCTGCTTCTAACAATTCCTTTTCGAAGGGCCAGTTTGTTTTTATATATTTCTTTGTGATATTGCTCTGAATCTGTGTCTCCATTCAGAAACCCATCCGGTATCTATTTTTTTCAAAAAGAAGGCAGAACATTTGTTTAAGATCAGATGAGCATCATGGAGGACACAAACATTATGATTGAAATATAATCAAGATATTAATGCAATCGGTACTGTTTTTTGAAGAAAAAAACCGATGCGATATTTCAGGGTCATCATGGCAATCCTTATTTGCTTATCAATTTGTTACTACTTTGAAGTTTTCCTCTTGGCTCATTCAATGTAGCCTGGCAAACATCGATACCTTGTTTCTCATGGTGTTTATTTGCTCATTCCATGATTTTTACCAATGATGCTGGGCATTTTCAAGATTCAGTCTAGCAATGTACATGGACAGCCTTAGTCTCCTCTGAGATTTTCTGCCTGGGATGATGCAATTTCCAGGAGCTCATTACACCATAAAGGAGACGCACGCCCCTTTTCTTAGGAAACAATCCTCTGTCTGTTGGAGGTCTCTTGCTCTCCAGTTTAAAAAGCTTTAACGGTGCTTTAGGACTTTGTCATTCAATTCTTATTTATTCTTATTAATCTCCTTGGGATTCTTACATTAGGTGTACAATAATCCTGTTAAGTCCTCAAAACTTCTAAATGGGTGGCAGTTCTGGCTAACAGATTCCTTGCATTTTCTGGAAACACCCTATCTTGTTTTATGATTGCCATTTTCTGGGAGTCCCAGCTAATTTAGAAAGTGGGGAAAAGAAAACATTTGCTGAATCTCAGCTGAGAACCACACAAAGACGATCATCCTAGAGAAAGTACAAAATATACAAAAATAATACAAAAGGCAGGTTTCTCTCCTTCAAAAAGAAAGTCCCCGTTTATTCTTTCCCAGTGAAGTCTCTGACTTCTGAACTCTCTGACTACTCCCAGGCAGTTTGATGTAGTTCTCTTTTCATTGTTGTGGATACAATGGTGAACCTTGGATAATGGTGTGCCTCACAGACCAGGCAGGAAGTGAGAACCTGAAATCTGCAGAAGCAGGGTTTTTAGAAAGCAGTAGAATCTTAACAGGCGAGAAGTCAAAAGTCAGAATGCAAGGGTATCAAGGTGAAATAAGACAGAGGTTCAGCAACCTGGAAAGAACACAGGAGTCCAATGCCACAAGTTCCCAGGTCAAAGAAAGACAGAGGGTCAGCAAGCTATTGGGCATCTAGGACTCCACTCATGAGACACGTGGAACGGAGCTTGTAATTCAGCCTCTGTGAAAAAGCCCTTGACGTGCTTTCTCCTGCGGAAGGAGTCATTCTCATTGTATTTGCAGCCCAGGCTCTGAAAATAAGGGTTGATGATGATGGGAATATAATAGAATGCTAATCGGGTGTGGTGGCTCGTGCCTGTAATCCCAGCATTTTGGGAGGCTGAGGTGGGTGGATCACCTGAGATCAGGAGTTTGAGACCAACCTGGCCAACATGGTAAAACCCCATCTCTACTAAAAATACAGAATTAGTCAAATGTGGTGGCAGTTGCCTGTAATCCCAGCTACTTGGGAGGCTAAAGCAGGAAAATCGCTTGAACCCGGGAGGCAGAGGTTGTAGTGAGCTGAGATTGCACCATTGCACTCCAGCCTGGGCAACAAGAGTGAAACTCAGTCTCAAAAAAAAAAAAAAAAAAAAAAAAAAAAAAAAAAAGAGAATGCTAAAGGGGCTCTATTGAAAAGTATATTTCTTACAACCTCCACTACTTAATATAGACCCCTTCCTGTATTTGTTCATTTTTTAAAATTCCCAGAATAGATTACTGCAAAGTTTTCAACTTTCAGAGATCTTTAAGGCCATCTGGAAGCTTTGGATATAAGACATATCTAATCTTAAAGCACTTCACCCACATTAGCACATGAAGTTCTGCTGTGGAAATTACTCGGTTCCTTCTGAGATTCAAGGACCAGGTTAATTCCAATGCCTTTATCTGAAAAAAAAATGACTCCTTCCTCTCTAGAGCTTTCCCTGGCAATGACCAATATCACAAGAACAAAGCCCTTCTCAAACAGCATTGAATCGGCACGAGCGCAGGGCCACGGCTGCTGAAGTTTCAGTCCAGGGAGTCAAGAAAACACAAAATACAAAAAACCTTGGATTTGCAACACGTTATTCTCAAAAGTAGCCTCCTGGATTCATTTGCATAAGACTCTTTGGGATGGACAGTGAGTGCGGTCTGGACACTTGCAAGTCCAGCCATGAGCAACATAGAACATCTTAGCCTTGTACCCCAGAACATGTATTTTTATAATGTGATCTGGAGAATATGAGTTCAATACACAGTGTCGGAATGTGGGAGCTAAGAGAGGAAGGAGGATAGGGTGGAACTCAAAAGCAAGACTTAGGTGGTCATGGAGAAAGCTAAAATTTTAGCAATATAAGTACAGAAAAAAAATAGACAATAATACATGTATGTATCTTTTCCAACAGTTTCTGGGTGTTTACAGTGTACCAAGCCACTGTGTATTTGACCAGATACCAAAGAGATTTGGTAAGAAAAATACTTATGGCCTCTGACCATCTCTGCATTGAGAGAGCAAGAAAGTTTTGGGAGAAGCCAAGATATCTAGGAAATGATCCAGACAGGTTTGGAAAGATAGTCCTTTCAGACACAGCACTTCAAGAAGTACATATTAAGACGGCAAAAGCTCTAGATTGAAGTCTGAGTTTCAGTTTCAGTTTTAGAATTTTGAGCAAGTCTCTAAATTTTACTGGCTCCCTGTTTCTACCTCCATAGACATGATGCTTTGTTAACCCTGGGGGAAGGACATCATTGTCCTGCAGGCTGCTGGGTGTTGTTATGAATGCAGGAGCCAGCAGGGGATGGTACAGAGGATGCAGAGGCCAACTCTGCCTAACAGCTCAAAGCAACTTCACAAACATTTGAGCTGGGCCTTGAACAGTGAGCACAACTTCTTCACGCAAACAGAGATGGTAAGTTGGCTATTTCTGGCAGTGAATAGGGAAAATAGCATTTATCAAGGTCCTGAAGAATTCATGCTGTCATCCATTTATTCAACAAATATTTAGTGAAAATTTATTAATAAACAAATTATTAGTCACTATTAGTTATATTGATTATTAGTATTATTAACTGACACTTGTAGGCACTGGACTACAGCAATAAATAAGACACACCATGTCTCTGCCCTCAAACTCTACAATCCAGTGGCAGGGAATGAGGGAAAATGAGGTAAGGTTATACAAAGTGAACCAGAGATTGTGCACAAAAGGATGATGCTCCAGCCGGACACGGTGGCTCACGCCTGTAATTCCAGCACTTTGGGAGGCAGAGGCAGGGAATAATGAGGTCAGGAGTTTGAGACCAGCCTGGCCAACATAGTGAAACCCCGTCTCTACTAAAAATACAAAAAAAAAAAAAAAAAAAAAAAAAAAAAAATTAGCTGGTCATGGTGTGTCCGGAATTGGTGGGTTCTTGGTCTCACTGACTTCAAGAATGAAGCCCCAGACCCTCACGGTGAGTGTTACAGTTCTTAAAGATGGTGTGTCCAGAGTTTGTTCCTTCAGACGTTCAGATGTGTCTGGAGCTTCTTCCTTCTGGTAGCTTCGTGGTTTCACTGACGGGAGAGAAGCTGCAGACCTTCGTGGTGTTACAGGTCTTAAAGGCAGTGTGTCTGGAGTTGCTCATTCTTCCCAGTGGGTTCATGGTCTCCTTGGCTTTAGGAGTGAAGCTGCAGACCTTCGTGGTGAGTGTTACAACTCAGAAAGGCAGTGTGGACCCAAAGAGTGAGCAGCTGCAAGATTTATTGCAAAGAGCAAAAGAACAAAGCTTCCACCCTGCAGAAGGGGACCCTAACTGGTTGCGCTTGTTGGTGCCTACAGTCTGCTTTTATTCCCTTATCTGGCCCCACCCACATCCTGCTGATTGGTCCATTTTACAGAGAGCTGATTGGTTTTTTGACAGTGCTGATTGGTGCATTTACAATCCTTGAGCTACACACAGAGTCACAGAGTGCTAGTTAGCTAGATACAGAGTTAGCTAGATACAGAGTACCAATTGGTGTATTTACAAACCTTGAGCTAGACACAGAGTACTGATTGGTGTATTTACAAACCCTGAGCTAGACACAGAGTGCTGATTGGTGCATTTACAATCCTTGAGCTAGACACAGAGTCACAGAGTGCTAGTCCTCCAAGTCCCCACTAGGTTAGCTACATATTCACAAACCTTGAGCTAGACACAGAGTACTGATTGGTGTATTTACAAACCCTGAGCTAGTCACAGAGTACTGATTGGTGTGTTTACAATCCTTGAGCTAGACACAGAGTCACAGAGTGCTAGTCCTCCAAGTCTCCACTAGGTTAGCTAGATACAGAGTACCAATTGGTGTATTCGCAAACCCTTAGCTAGACACAGAGTGCTGATTGGTGCATTTATAATCCTTGAGCTAGACACAGAGAGCTAGAGGGAAAAGTTCTCCAAGTCCCCACTAGGGTAGCTAGACACAGAGTGCTGATTGGTGCATTCACAAACCCTGAGCTAGACACAGAGTGCTGATTGGTGCTGTGGCTAGATATGAAAGTTCTCCAAGTCCCCATCCAGTTTAGGAGCTCAGCTGGCTTAACCTAGTGGATCCTGCACTGGGGATGCAGTTGGAGCTGCCCACCAGTCCCCAGCCATGCCTGCACTCCCCAGCCCTTGGGCTGTAGATGGGACCGGGGACCACGGAGCAGGGGGCAGAACCGTGGGGGAGGCTCAGGCTGGGTGGGAGCCCACCGCAGGGGGAGGGGCTCAGACATGGCGGGCAGCAGGTCCCCAGCCCTGCCCCACCAGGAGGCAGCTAAGGCCCAACAGGAATTTGAGTGCAGCGCCTGCAGGCCGGCACTGCTGGGGGACCTAGTGCAATCTCAGCAGCTGCTGGCCCGGATGCTAAGCCCCTTACTGCCCTGGGCCGGCAGTGTTGGCCAGCCGCTCAGTGTGCAGGGCCCGCAGAGCCCGCACCCTCCGGAACTCACGCTGGCCCAGGAGTGCAGCTCCAGTTACCACCCGGGCCTCTCCCTCCACACCTCCCGGCAAGCAGAGGGAGGAGCCTCCAACCTCACTCAGCCCAGAGAGGGGCTCCCACGGTGCTGGGGCGGGCTGAAGGGCTCCTCAAGCACCGCCAGAGTAGACGCCCAGGCAGGAGGCAGAGGAGGTGCTGACAGTGAGGGCTGCTAGCACATTGTCTCCTCAATGGTGGCAGGTGCCTGTATTCCCAGCTACTCAAGAAGTTGAGGCAGGAGAATCACTTGAACCTGGGAGGCGGAGGCTGCAGTGAGCTGAGATCACGCCACTGCACTCAAGCCAGAGCAACAGACCGAGACTCCATCACAAAACAAAACAAAACAAAACAAAAAGCAAGGATGATGCTCCATGGATGGCTGGAACCAGAAATAGGTAAGGATGAGATCCAAAGTGGTACTGAAGACATTTCAGATTTATTAACTACACACACAGAGTAGTTGGGGCTTTTGAGGTTTTCTGTTTATCCATTCAGAAATATTTACTGAACACTTTATGTTTCTGACACTATTCTAAAATCTTTGCATGCATATTTCCATGGCAATCTAGCAAGGTAAGAACTATTTCATTATCATTTTATAATACATACCAAGAAATGAGCACTGAAAGGCATGAGTACCATGCCTAAGGTTGTATGATAATAATGAGTATATCCTGGATTTGAACCCAGCTTGGGCTAACTCCAAAGCCCTTTCTCATTTTACTACATCAGTGCATCACACCAGACTGGACATAGCAGAATTTACTGGGGGAGGGACCCATGTATCAGTATTAATTTTTCTATTATTTATTTATTTTAATAGAGATGGGGTCTCACTATGTTGTCCAGGCTGGTCATGAACTCCGAGCCTCAAGCAACTCTCCCACCTAGGCCTCCCAGAGTGCTGAGATCACAAGCATGAGCTACCACATCCAGCTTCAGTATTTATTTAATTTTATTTTTGAGACAGGATCTGACTCTGTCACCCAGGCTGGAATGCAGTGGGGAAATCTCGGCTCACTGCAACCTATGCCTCCCAGGTTCAAGTGATCCTCCCACCTCAGCCTCCTGAGTAGCTGGGACTACAGGTGCACACCACTGCACCTGGCTAATTTTTGTATTTTTTGTAGAGACAGGGTTTCACCATGTTACCCAGGCTGGTCTTGAACTCCTGGGCTCAAGCAACCCTTCTGCCCCAGAGTCCGAAAGTGCTGGGATTACAGGTGTAAGCCCCTGCACCTGGCTCAACTTTAATATTTTTAAAAAGATTTCTAGCTAGTTCCAGTGTGCACCTAGGCTAGGGAATAGTTGCCCTATTTAAAAAACAAAGCACAAGCAAAACAAAACCCTCAGGATAACTACCTACTGATTTAAAATATAAGTTGGCATTCATTAGCATCTTGCTTATTTTACTCATGTAAAGATTTGCTTGGATACCCAAGTTGATGGGAAAAAGGGGTTCCATGTAATTGAAAAACCTAGACAGTAGTCAACATGCAGGCAGCGTGCTCATTCCTCCCCTGACATTCAACACTAGGTTGAGATCACATAGATGCATTGGATAACACCATCTTTTATTGTTCTTTTATTGCTATGTGATCTCCTGAACTGTGTTCCTCCAACTCAGAATTTAAAAAGAAACATTTCTGGGTTCTGCCTAGTAAAACATAAATCTTAGAAAATCAAATCCCAACTAGAGAAATCTGGTTTGGATCAGAGTAACTAAATCATTAATCTGGATCTTTCTCTAAAACTGGAACCCACCCAAATCCAATCCATGATATATATGAAAGAGGCCAGATATTTAGATGGGCATTAATTCTTTCTTTTTGTTGATGTGTTTGTGCTGACAGAAGAGTCAGAGACCAAAGGCAGAATACCCAAAGACTGTGTTTGGGTATTTTTAGCCTGATAAAGTAAGGAATGATTTAAAACTATTTCAAATAGCTCTTCCCACAGAATTCTGCAAATCTTCCAGCCTGCTTTCTGGACGGGAGAAGCTTGGCTAAAGGAGCTGGACATCGGGGAACCCCTCCCATTTGGATTGAGCCTCCAACATTCAGAGGTTGCACCCCATCAGTCTAAACAATATTTTTTTTGTGATAGAAACACAGACCACAGATGGGAATTGTCTCTTTGTACTTAGATGGGAAGTCCTAGCAGTTCTCATGAACCACTTGAAGACACTAAAAATCACACCACATTGACCAACCGTCTGTTTACCTCTTGAAGAACGCTCTCAGGTGACAGCAGTCACAGGCAGGTTCTGAATCACAGGCTGGTGTTAACATGTACCAAGGCTATACCCCCCTGGAAAAGCCTATTTCCAGCCTTCTGAGCCTACTTCGTTACCACCCTGGCTTTCCTGGCTCCTATGGCCAGGGTGGAGGGAGGGACAGGGGTAGTGGGGGATCTGGGAAGCTTGGTTAGCTAGAAGTTCCTGCCTTGTTACAGCACTAATCCTGCAATTTCTCTATTGGATTTCTGGACTGATAAGCAATTTTGATGCCAATAAGGCAGAAACACAATCACTCTCCTGGGTCTTTGTATTTTGCACGGTAACTTGGATAATACACCCCATCTCAGCACCTCTGTGAGTCTAACTCATTTCCTCTGCCCAGAGGAGAAACAAGAACTTCTTGGACAAATGGTGTGCCTTTCATCGCCAATGAATGGGGCATTTCTGTAGGTTCTGTGAAGCTTATTTAGTGGCATTCCCCAAAACCTGTGCCCAGAGAAGTTCCTTCTTCTCTGACTTTAGGTAGAGTCTGAGATTCATTTCCGTGATTTGGCTAACATGTAAAATGTCTCACGTGTGAAAGAGAATCAAAATAGCTTGAGCATAACACCAGACAAACAAAAACAATACTTGACCAAGACCTCTTGTGTCTTTTTCTGCTCTGGGACTCTCCAAGCACTGTTCACAAATGCAGTGTATGTGGAAATCTATGGTATTGTTGTGATCTGTCAGTGATGGTGCATATTAAAATCCAGTTTTAGTTAATATTCACTCACAGCCTTTGCTTGTTAATATTTACACACTTGGCTTAGAAGATAAAAAGGCTAGGCCAGGTGCAGTGGCTCATGCCTGTAATCCCAACACTTTGGGAGGCCGAGGGGGGCAGATCACGAGGTCAGGAGATCAAGACCATCCTGGCTAATACGGTGAAACCCCATCCCTACTAAAAATATCAAAATATATATATATATTAGCCGGGACTGTGGCGGGAGCCTGTAGTCCTAGCTACTCAGGAGGCTGAGGCAGGAGGATGGTATGAACCCGGGAGGTGGAGTTTGCAGTGAGCCGAGATCGTGCCACTGCACTCCAGCCTGGGTGACAGAGTGAGACTCCATCTCAAAAAAAAAGAAAAAAAAAAAAAAAGAAGATGGAAAGTCTCAACAGAATTCTACAGAAAGAAACTCGACCTATCCAATCATGATGTTAGCAATGTGTTGTCTCTGATCAACTTACCTGATTACCTAGGTAACAGGAGGCGTTAGCAGTCACCCCTGGCATGCGTGGACCACTTTACTGGCAACCCTTTTGTGACTATGAATTCATATAATTCATATAGTATTTGGTTAAATGGTGACACAAAATTGATCCCTAGTGCCACATTCAATGGATTTTTCTCATTTCTAAATGGGCATTCCACACTGAAAACCTGAATGCCAGTTGCCCATACAGAATGCTCTTTTTTTCTTTAAGAATGGAAAATACGTCATTTTCATTTGAATCAGAGTGGACAGCCTCACATGGGGACAGGAAAGTCTAACCAGAGATTTCAACTGAGGTGTCTGAAGTGTAACTTGCTAGATACCTTTGGAATTATCAGACATTCTATCTGCTACACTTAAGGTGGAGGGATTAAGCCTGCATTTTCAGGAATGAGACTCCAGCTTTTAAACCTAGCTTATTATTTTATGTATTTGGGCAAATTAGCTAGCCTCTCAAAACCTTAGTTACTTCATTTGAAAAATAATTATACTGTAATCCCAGCACTTTGGGAAGTTGAGGTGGGTGGATCACCTGAGGTCAGGAGTTCGAGACCATCCTGGCCAACATGATGAAACCTCATCTCTACTAAAAATACAAAAATTACCTGGGCATGGTGGCACATGCCTGTAGTCCCAGCTACTCGGGAAGCTGAGGCACGAGAATCGCTCGAACCTGGGAGGCAGAGGTTGCAGTGAGCCGAGATCATGCCACTGTACTCCAGTCTGAGCAACAGAGTGAGACACTGTCTCAATAAAAAATAAAAATAATTATAAAATAGAACCTGCTGTAAGGCTTAGGCCAGATAAACTCTGTCAAGTGGCTCGCATTCTATGCATTGCACAAGTGGTAAATTTGATTCAATAAACTATCTATTGTTATCACTTTATTATTACTAAATGTGCTTCTTCTTGAGAGGCTGTGGTAAAACTCAGTGGCATTTCTAGTATTAAAGCTGGTTTCAAAAGGAAACTTCTCCATTTGCATTATGACATTTAAAGTTGTTTCTCTGAGGCTTTGGGAAGATCTCCAAGTTCTCCTAACACAACAGAGATCATTTTTATATTCCCTGTAACACCTACGTGGTTAGAGGGCAAGAACTGGGGATCTTTATTATTCCAGAGTCAGTCCAAGTGATGTCAAGGATCCTGAGTTGGGACAAGAAAGTAGGGTTAGGCACCCCACATCCTACTGCTATATTTTGGGCTTTGGGGCTCTTGGTCTGCTCAGGGTTTGCCCGGACTGCAAAGTAGTGCTGGCTCATGACTCTAATGACTGCATTAACCATGTCCTCCTCCTTCCATCTCAAGGTTGCCCATTGGGAATTGTGAATGCTGGGACTCTGCATTTCACAGTTAGTGGATCTGGCTAAATAGATGGATTAAGTGGGCCTAATTGATTTTTCCCCAAGTTATGACTTTGGGTAAAGAGCCAAGAATGAGTTTGTAGTGAAAAATCAACTTACCACTGTCAACATGAGATAAGAAATCTAAAAGATTTTCATTGTTCACTAAACAAGACTTCAGCCGAACTCCCTCTAAAAAGCAACAAATTGTGATTAGAGGAGTCCTAAAGGATGATATGAGCTAAGATAGAAGAGCTAAGACATGTTCTATTTGAAACATTTGGGTCTTTCTCGGCAAGAGACATACTCTCATCTTGATAGTGTCTCCTTTCCTTTTCAGTTTTTATTCATTATAAACAAAGATTATCCCCAGACTTGAATCTGTTTTGCCAGGATACTCCTCTCAAACATTTTGTCCTTTTCCATTGCTTCCCTTCTCTTTTATTTTTATTTTTATTTTTTTGAGACGGAGTCTCGCTCTGTCGCCTGGGCTGGAGTGCAGTGGCTGGATCTCAGCTCACTGCAAGCTCCGCCTCCCGGGTTTACGCCATTCTCCTGCCTCAGCCTCCCGAGTAGGTGGGACTACAGGCACCCGCCACCTCGCCCGGCTAGTTTTTTCTATTTTTTAGTAGAGACGGGGTTTCACCGTGTTAGCCAGGATGGTCTCGATCTCCTGACCTCGTGATCCACCCATCTCGGCCTCCCAAAGTGCTGGGATTACAGGCTTGAGCCACCGCGCCCGGCCCTCTTTTATTTTTTTAAACCATAGGTATGTAATAGAAATTTCCGGCTGGGCGCAGTGGCTCAAGCCTGTAATCCCAGCACTTTGGGAGGCCGAGACGGGCGGATCACGAGGTCAGGAGATCAGAC